>NW_008703782.1:1553621-1560185 GCF_000326865.2 Helobdella robusta | reverse complement strand
TAGTATGATGATGATACGTATAGTGATGATGATGATGATGAATAATTTGATGATGATAATGATGATGAAGATGATAATGATGGCGATGATGAAACTAACGGTGCTGCTGATGATGATGTCTTTCTTACGGCAATTTTTTTAATTTAAATATTTTAGCGCCGTCTAGTGTATTTATGTACGCATACGTGCATGTATGTGTGTGTGTGTGTGTTTGTCTGTATGTGTGTCAGTTTGTCTGTATATATGTATGTTTGTATGTGTGCATGTATGTATGTATGTATGTATGTTTGTATGCACATAGAAACATTTCAGATAAAATTGATGCATAAATGCTGGTATGTGTCTGTTTGTTTGTATGTATGTGTATGTGTGTGTTTTTGTGTGTGTATGTGTGTGTTTGTATGTGTGCCTACGTAAAAACTGAGGAGCATTTGATATTTGATGTTGAAGTTTTTTCTTCAGATTTTCAAACCTATAATCAATATTACAACCATAACCAAGCAAAAAATGTCCCATCAAATTCAAGAAAATAAAAAAAATTTCAAAAATAAATGTGTGCTATATAAATCCCAGGAAAGCTATAATTGCCTGACGAACTGCCTTTTCCTTATCTACATTTTGTTTCTCTTTACATTGTACATTGTTTTCTTCAGAAAATGGAGAAACATTTTAGGATCTTTGGTATTAAAATTTTTTTCAAAAAAACACATAAACACACACACATGCACGAACACACACACGCACACACACACACACGCACGCACACACACAGCACACACACAAGCGTAAATACGTACATGTTAGTAAATATTTGTGTGTGATTGTGTTTTTACAATATTTTTTTGTTTAACTCCATATGATTATTTTTGTATTGTTTTTCTGATTTAGTTTTTCGTTGTTTTTTTCCGGAAGAGTAAACTCAATCAATGCACCAAAAAAAATATATAAGAAAACAAGTGTAACAAGTAGGATCATATTTTGTATCTTTTGTTATTCTATTCGTTATCTTCTGTTATTCGATATCTTTGGATGTTTTTATAACCGGAAGTAGATGCATCTTTTCCTTCTTTCTCGTCTCTATTCTCTTGAGACGTCGAAAAGTCATAATTCATTTGTAATGCATGTATGCCTTTGTTTTGTTGCTGTTGCGTTGTTGTTGTTGCTGCTGTCGTTGCTGTTGTTGTTGCTGCTGCTGTTGTTTCTGCTGTTGTTTTTGTTGTTGTTTAGTGAATTTGTGGCTGTAGTAGTAGTAGAAGTAGTAGTAGTAGTAGTAGTAGTAGTAGTAGTAGTAGTAGTAGTAGTAGTGGTAGTAGTAGTAGTAGAACTAGTAGTAGTAGTAGAAGTAGTTATATAGTAATAGTAACAGTAGTAGTAGTAATAATAGAAGTAGTAGTAGTAGTAGTAGTCGTAGAAGTAGTAGTAGTAGTCGTAGAAGCAGTAGTAGTGGTAGAAGTAGTCGTTGTTGTTAGTAATGGTAGTATTTTTGCCTCATGATGCTATCACGTTGGATGTGATATTTTTTATTATAATCAATGTTTTGTTTTTAATGTTTAAACAACAACAACAACAACAACAATAATAATAATAATAATATTATTATTATTATTATTCCATCATTGTCTTCTTCGTCTTCTTCTTCGCCATCAACTAACTAACTCATATTATATCAATAGCACAACGACCAACATAACACATTTATCGGTCGGTGTCAGAGACAATAAAGCATGTGCAAAGAAACATAAACAAAATGGCGACTAAATTGCTAAAACAAAGATTTTAGATATCAGCGGAAATAGGACGCGGCGGAAATCGATGACCAAAGATCAAAAAATGTTTTTAGGGATGTCAGAGAGAAAAAAGAAATGAGTTTTTAAGTTTATTCATAATTTTTTTCATTCGTGCTATGAAAAGTTTATAATTGCATTGCATTAGTACGCTATTTTGTGCGTGTACATACATGTATACACACACCACACACACACATACAAACACATACACATACAAACAGACACACATACAAACAGACACACACGTATATGACGTACATTTAATGCATACACGTAGAAACAAGTTGATTAAAAGGTTGTGATGCAGTCTACTATATATTGCGATCGTGTTCAGCCATGCGTGTCAATGAATATGGGCCAAGATACATACATACATACATATAATACATAGATACATACATACATATAATACATACATACATACATACATACATACATACATACATATAATACAAACAAACAAACATACATACATAACATACATACATACATACATACATACATACATACATACATACATACATACATACATACATACATACATACATACATACATACATACATACATACATACATACATACATACATACATACATACATACATACATACATACATACATACATACATACATACATACACACACATAAATGTGAAATTACAACAAATTCCACCCACCCATCAAATTTTCCTAATAAAATTAAAACAACGGAGTTGAACGATCTCCAAATTTTAGGATCCAAATTTTTAAAGGTAAGCGCCACGATGAGTTCTGGGACAAAAAGTTTGATGAGTTCAAATATGCTATGTTAATGATGGCGCATATTTGTAAACATACATACAAACACACACATACATGCATCAACACACAAATCAATCATAATTTGTCAACACTTAATTAATTTATAAATTAATTTGTTTATTATTCTATGCCACATTACGTAATCAACGCCATTTATCATTAATTCGCTCATTGGTTTGTTTTTCGTGGCAATCAAATTTTTCCATTTATTCTTCTAGGCAAACAAACACGAACACGCACACACACACGCACACACGCTACACATACACGTGTATTTGTTGTTTAATTAATTAGTCCTTTATTTACTCTATTTTCTTTCAATTAGTCTTTTTGCCATCAATCTATCTTAGCATTTTCCGAAATTTTTGATGTTTTTATTTATTTTTGTTCATTCATTCATTCCTTCATTCATTCATTTTTCAATCCTGTGTTCGTTTTTTCTTTTTATTCATTTCTTCAATATATACATTAATTTATTCACTCGTTCGTTTGTTCATTCATTCACTTTTTAAATTTTCAAATTCTCAACTCACTCTCTCATCAATCCATTCATCCATTCATTCATTCATTCGTTCGTTAGTTCGTTCATTCATTCATTCACTTATCCATCCATCCGTCTACCTTTGCCGGCGTATAATGATAAAAGTTATGCAAATTCAATGAGTCTTCATCAGTATTTTATTGTTGCCACTACTGCTGCCTCTGCTGCCGATGATGTCGCGACTGCTGCTGCTTCTGTTGCCGATGATGTCGCGACTGCTGTTGCTTATGCTGTTGTTGTTGCTGATGATGATGATAAAGAAGAAGATGGTGATGATGATGTTTTTTCTGGTGGCGTATTAATGCTACACTGTTGATTGTGCCTTCATCAATTTGTTGTTGATGTAGCGATAATTTTTCTCTAAATAATTTTTCTCTAGATATTGAAATAAAGACACTTATATACTAATGTAGGCCTACGTATAAACAAAATCTATTTTAGTTTTCATATTCACGCCATTATTACAATATAAACAATGTAAAGTTGTTGTTTATAACGAACCTCACATGAATTCTACGTTATAAGCGTTTGATAACTGTTGCAAATGCGAGCTTGGCTACGCTGTATAAGGAATTGTGTGTCATTTTACCACATTGATTTCGTTATAAAAGTGTAGGTTGTGTATATGTGCGCTTAATTGAATGCGTTTTCGCCACTTCGTTATAAACGGGGTTCGCTGTATGTGACTACTACGTGTTTGCAGTTTTAATGTTACGTTATAAAGTATCATATATTGATTTTTTAACGTTTTGGGAAGGCACACTATTGTGATATTTGAAGAACTCTAAGAGCAAAACGACAAAAAAAACAACATCAAAATAAAAATAAGCTAAATAAACAGTATAAAATGCAACAGTGTACATGCATATGCATACACTTAGTTGACTGCCTTCAATTTAACATTAGGAGTACTTAGAATCTTATTCAAATAAAAAAACACAGACACACGCATACACAGAAACACACACACACACGCACATTTTATTTCTCTCTTTCTTATTCTTTCTTTCTCTCTCTCTCTCTTCCTCTCTCTTAGATACAGGCATACATACATAAAAATACGTACACATGCACGCACACACACCCAAACCCACACACGCTTATAAACATAAACACACAATATACAAACACATGAAACATACACACGTACACACACACACACACATCAGACGATAGAAAATGAAAATAAAACCATCTTAAAATAATCCATTCTTATCATCATCATCGTATTAGTCGTCATCATCATCATCGTATTAGTCGTCATCATCATATTAATCGACATCATCATCATCGTCGTCGTCATCATCACCATCATTCTTTTTTGTCACCATCATAGCAATCATCATTAGCATTCAACAATCGATCAAAAAGATGTTGAAAATATGATTCCTTTATTATTATTCTTATCATTATTTTGTTATTATTATTATTACTTTGGTATTCCCCAATCATCATCCTTGCCGTCATTTCTTCATCATCATTAGTTTTATTAAATAATAATATAAGTAAAAAGCAAAGAAACGAACCGATGAACGAAGGAATGAATGAATGAGGGAAGAAATGAATGAATGAATAAACGAATGAATAAATGGAATAGAATAAAATTCATAGATGAGCGGATTAGACGAAGTGCGATGTAATCTCATCATCTTCTCTATGACATCATCGTCGTCGTCATCAGCACCACCATTATCATCCTAATCATAATCACTACCATCATCGTGATCATCCTGACGTCATCATCATATCCGTGACATCACCATCATTCCATTTAAATCGATACAGAGAATATTCTTTTACTTCGAAGCAAGGGCGGAAATGACGTCACACACTCGTCACATTCTTTACATCAAGCGGTAGAAAAACTGAATAATTAACGCTGGCTGACTACGTAGAACGAACCCAGAATAGTGCTATAGTTCAATACCTAAAAATTTAGCTATAGTTCAAACCGTAATGATAATTATCGATATTCCAAAAGGCAACTAGCGAACGAATGAACAAACAAGACGACATCAAACACAAATATTTTTTCATCAAAAGAACGCCCAATCTAGAAATAATTATATTATAAATATTATATATATATAATAACAATAATAATAACAAAAATATTTATAATAACAATAATAACAACGCAAGACTGTAATGGCTAGGAGAATAATATGAATGTCTGGGTTAAATTACATTATTACAAACCAACAATAAAAAATGCTCTAATTATTATTCTTCTGTCAATATTATTGTTGTTATTGATGGTATTATTATTATTATTACTGTTATTTGTATCGTTATTATTATTATTGTGGTTTGCGTTGTAAATCGTCAAACAAACAAAAATGGATTTATCAACTCGGTCTTTGAAAAATTTTTAGAAAAAAAAAATACAATAATAAAAATCAATTTATTATTATTACTATAATTATTATTATAACTGTTATAATTTATATTAACCTTATTTATTTATTTATTATTATTAAAAAACTTAAAAAATAGTTACGAACGTAGGTACATAAACCAAGATGAGATGTCCACGATTAGGTAAAGAAAGAGAAAAAGTTAAATGGGAAACACAATGAGATAACTAAATGAATGAATGAATGAATGAATGAATTGATGAATAAATGAATTGATGAATGAATGAATTGATGAATAAATGAATTGATGAATAAATGAATTGATGAATGAATGAATGAATGAATGAATTGATGAATAAATGAATTGATGAATGAATGAATGAATGAATTGATGAATAAATGAATTGATGAATAAATGAATTGATGAATGAATGGATTGATGAATGAATGAATTGATGAATGAATGAATGAATTGATGAATGAATGAATTGATGAATAAATGAATTGATGAATGAATGAATGAATTGATGAATAAATGAATTGATGAATGAATGGATTGATGAATGAATGAATGAATTGATGAATGAATGAATGAATTGATAAATGAATGAATTGATGAATGAATGAATTGATGAATGGATGGTTTAATGAACGAATGAATGAATGAAGTAATATAAGTATGAAATTAAATTAATGTAAAAAGTAAGACCACCAACTCAGGTTTTGTTGTCCACGCATTGTCTAACTAACCAAACTTATACATTTTCAAAACAAACGAACGAACGAACAAACAAACAACAAACAAACACGTACTCACACATTCATCTTCCTTATCGTCCATATTATATTTATTTAAAAATATCGTAATTATTATTACATTGTCATGACTGATATAGAAACTACATTTAAAATAATAGCAACAGCAGCGTTATATATGTGTAACAGTGCGACCTATATATATATATATATATATATATATATATATATATATATATATATACACATATACATAGAGAAAGATAGATAGATAGAGAGAGAGAGAGAGAGAGAGAGAGAGAGAGAGAGAGAGATGGAGAGAG
>NW_008703782.1:1545822-1553571 GCF_000326865.2 Helobdella robusta | reverse complement strand
ACACACACACACACACACACACACACACACACACACACACACACACACACACACACACACACACACACACACACACACACACTAACACACACACACACATATATATATATTCATGTAATCAAGTCTATAAATATGAAGCTTAATTTGATATAGAAGTACAGAAGTACACACACACATGTACGTATGATAATTCATTCATTCATCAATTCATTCATTCATCAATCAATTCATCATGTTTGTATGTATGTATGTATGTATGAATGACTGTTTGTTTGTATGTATGTGTGCATGCATACCGTATACAATACACACGTATGAATATAACAGAGGAATGACACATAGAACAATATGAAAAACATCAAACACACTTGTATGTACATCAGCTCAGAAATAAGTTTTATCCAGTGAGGAAGGTTAAATTCAATGAATATCTCAAAATAATAAGTTTTTAATATTTTTTCAAAAAATAAAACAAAGAGAAGAAAATAAATTTCATAAAATAAATAAACATAAATATACTACAGAATCTCAAAAAATTGATAACTAAAAAATACAATTCATCTCTTATATCTCTTTCTCCCTTAATTAACTAATTAATAAGTGGATGGAGTCAAAATAAGCCAATCATTCACAGGCCAACATCAGGATTTCCGTTCATTATCATAAATTATGCATAGGAAAATTGAAATAGTGGCCATTGAGCGGATCGAAAGACGATCCAGTCGAGGGATGCTGTTGATGATTCATCATCATGATTGGATTGATTGGCAGTTCCTGACTCCTCCTACCTGAATAATTATGGTGTTGATGCTGTTGTTGCTGTTGGTGGTGGTAGTAGTAATCCATCATTGAATGTTGGTAGTTGGGTGCTTTGTCGGAGCCGTGGTCAGAGAAGATGGAACCGAATGACGAGTGTGGATGGTGGTGGGCAGGATTCATGTTGCTGTGGAAATTTGAAGAGTTGCTGCTGCTGTTGTTGCTGCTACGATGTGGTGGTTGTGGCTGTTGTTGCAATCTAGAATTCGTGTAATCGGCAGGGTACTCCAATGAGGATGAAGATGATGACCTGTTATGACCATTGTTGTTGTTGTACGCTTCTTCCGAATTTCTGTGGTGCAAAGTTTTTGTCATCTTCGAACTGGATTGGTTCCTGCTGGCAGGCATTGCTGAATTATGGAAGAAGTTAGGGGAATGAAAATATGGCGAGATGGAATCCTTTGAAGCTGTCGGTCCAATTCCTCCAAGGCTTAGAAACTGACTCATGTAATGTGGATCAAAGAATGGGTCACATGCCATTGGGGCTTGTTTTTTAGGCTGTTGTTGCTGCTGCTGCTTGCTTAGTGCAGCAGCTGGTGATGAGGAGGAAGATGACGACGATGGGCGATCGACACTGCCGCTGTTTAAATTGAAATTGTTATTACTGCTGTTGTTGCTGGCATTATCGTGGTGCTTGTTATTATTACACGACGGCAAGCTTAGTGCGCTGTTGTTATTTTTACCGCCACTGTCGTTGCGTTGGTTGCTGTCCACTACCATACCAAAACTTCGACCGCCAAATGGGCTTGGAAAGGCTGTGGCACAATCCCTCAAAAAATTTAGGGGCGTGTCAAATGGTCCAAACCTATTTGCAGTCGTCGAATGAGCAAACATATCGAAATTGAACTGGTGGATGTTGTTGTAGTAAGGATAGTAGGGATGTGCAAACGCATGGTGCTGGTCGAAGTTGTTAGTGTGGCTGTCGCTGGTGGTCTTCAAGTGGTCATCATGAGATGACGTCGATGACGACCTCTGTTTGTTGTTGTTGTTGTTACTGCATTGTGGTTGCTCGCTCTGCTGCTTTGATTTCATGTTGTTGTGGTTGTTGTTGGTTTTGTTTGCAACTGATGTCAGGTTGTCGTTTGAGGCTTTGCTGTGTTTGCACGACGGTGGCTGTTGTTGTTGCTGTTGTTGGTGGCTTTTGTTACTTTTTACATTAACATTATTATTAATGTCATTCTCGCTATTGTTAACATTATTAATAGCGTTATTGCTATTGCTGGTGTAGATGTTATTACTGTGATAATTGATGTTATCATTGTTACTGTGATTAACAACGGTGCTGTTGGTTGAGTTGTTGCTTCGATAGCTGTTGTTGTTGTTGTTTTCGTTGATATCATAATGTAAGATTTTATTACTATTACCAGTTGGATTGATGTTAAGATTGTTTGTATTGTTGCTATTACTACAATTGTTGTTATTGCTGTTGTTGTTATTATTATTACTGTTGTTATTGCAGTTGTTGTTGCTGTTGTTGTTTGTAGTTGTCAGATCATAACAAACAGGCGAATCACGATTTCCTAAAATTTATAAATTTTTATGTTACTATGAAAAAGTTTAACACACAAAAAATCAACAATAAAATAATAATAATAATATATTATGATTATTATTATTATCCAGTCAAATAAAACTAACCAATACCCTTAGAACAGTCAAAGGAATTTTTATTTTTTGAATTATCTTGGGTAGATTTATCATCTTTTTTACATCTATTTCCTTCCTGTTTCGTCCTAGCCATCTGGGCAGCCATTTTACTTGACACTCTTGATGATTCAGCTCCTATTATTAATTATAATTAATTAATTAATTAATATTTATTATTAAATTTTCTCAACAAAGACATCAAAGACAGACTTCATTCTTTAAATTTCTCATTAAAATAAAAAAAAATTTGAAAAAATCTTAAAAGCAAAACTCTACAAAAATTACCTAATTTCGTTGGGGCTATGACATTCCTCGCCAGGGTCACCAAATTCTGGTGATGAGCCGCTTTCATTTTCACATTCGAATTTCCATTACTTTCACTTTCAGTTTCACTACTAGCAGCAGTGACAACATCGTTTTTAGCGGCGTTAATGTTAGAAGCGCTAGTAATGTTAGTATTATTATTGTTAGCGCTGTATTCTCCATCCTGCATACTCTTGTTTTGACTGCTTATTTTATTATAGTTGGGCTGTTTCAAAACTACATATGGCTGTTTTGCTACAGGATTGTCGGCGTTGTCGTTATCATTGTTGTTATTGAAGTCGTTGTTACTATCAATTTTGGGATGTTGGTCGTTATTAATGTTATTGTTATTGATGTAATCCTGGCCGAGCATATTGTAGTACATGTTGTTGTTAAGGTTGTTAATGTTATTTGCCGTTGTTGTCGTTATAGAGTGCGATGCGTTGGTGTAATCAGCTGACATTAAAGTGCTGTTTGAAGAAGATGTAGTAGTTGTTGTTGTTGTCATGGTTACAGTTGATGTTTTGTTGGGAAAAACAGTTTCTACAGAGAAATTTGATTTGTCAGCTGTTCGTTTAATTTTCATCGTCAATGGTGTATCTTTGGTAATTAAATTATCCTGGGTGTTTTTGAACTTTTTGAATGAAGAAGTTGCGTCATTGTCTACGTCATCTTCCTGATCACAATTGACAATTGCATCATCGCAAGCCGCATTTCTATTGTTATTAACGTTACTTCTTTTGTTATTTCTCTTATTCGATTTCTTTTCTGTTTGAGTTGCCATTGACGAGGACATATTTTCATTTTGACTGGTTGTAAGAAGATCTATACTTCCCACTTGTAAGGGGTCATGAGATGGTAATTGTGAAGAATTAATGTTATTGATGCCATCATCGTTGATGTTATTGTTGTCGTCATTATTATCACTAGCGTTATTGGTTTGTAGTAGATGTTGTTGTTGTTGCTGCTGCTGTTGCAGCTGTTGCATTTTCTTCTCCAGCGACTTTTTTAATTTTTTTTCTTTCCTCAATTGTTTCAATTCCTGCTTCAAAGTCTGGGTTCCTTCGTCAAATGTTGCACTGTTGGCGCATTTAACTTCGTCGTTAGCATTATTAATGTCGTTGCTGACAGTTGAGTGGTTGTTGTTGTTGCTGAAATTATTTTCAGTGACATCAACAACGACATTTCGGTGGTCCACATTTTCAACCAAATAACTACTGCTATATGCAATAAAAGCAGTGCTGCTACTGTTGACAATAGCATCATCAGTTGTCATCTCAACATCCGTAACATTATTATTATTACTGTAATTATTATTATTATTACTATTGCTGTAATTATTATTATTTTGGTTAATATTACTTTCTAAATCATAATTTCTTTCAATGGAATTTTTGACTATATCATTACCTCTACTCTCATTAACATGGCTACTTATATCGATGGTAACTCCAGTTGCTGAAGAAATAGTTGAAGAAACAATAGAAGTAGCAGTAGCAGTAGCAGCTGCAGCAGCAGCAGCAGCAGTAGTAGAAGTATTAGTAGTAGTAGTAATAGCATCAGTAGCAGCAGCAGTCGTATCAGTAGTAATAGAATTAGCAGCATTAGAAGCCCTAGATCTCCTTCTTGAGCTAGCATCAATACCATCAGCTTTATTTCTATTTCTACTATTATTACCATTGTTATTGTTTTTACTTCTAGAGTATCTCTTCTTGCCAGCTGGTGTGTCCTCTGGTTCCAACCACTTCAAACTGGGTAGTGGGACTTCATCTGTGATGGTGTTCGACATCGTCGTCGATGTTGTGGATTTATTTTCAGCGAGATTTGAAATGTAGCTTCTTGTTACAGCTGTATGATCGATGTTGTTGCTGTCATTACAGTAGGCTGAAATATTTTGAGCGTGAAGTTTCTTAACTGAGACACACAATTCTTTGTTGTTGAAGGTAGCAGAGCAATCCAATTTATCTTTCTTCCTTCTAGGGGTCCTCATAATCGTTTTAGTAGTTGGCGTTCTTGGCGTTGTGATAAAGCTGATGCCGCTGGTAGTGTTGCTGTTGTTGTCAACTTCATTTTCTGTAGGCTCAAATGCGTAGACATCTTCCGAAGATTTACTGTTAGCAATATTTTCTGCATCAACTTTGCTCTGTGACCTGGTTCTTCGTGAATTTTTCACGGGTGTTGGTGTTGAGACCGTTGCTGTTGTTGTGGTTGTTGTAGATAGTGCTGTTGGTGTTGGTGGCAGAGGTGCAAATGTTGTTAGTGTTGATGAAAATGGCGTCGATGTTGTTGTTGCCATTTGAATCATTTCACCATCTGAAATTAATTATCATTGGATGTTTAAAGATTTAAAG
This sequence comes from Helobdella robusta, assembly GCF_000326865.2. Taxonomy (NCBI): domain Eukaryota; kingdom Metazoa; phylum Annelida; class Clitellata; order Rhynchobdellida; family Glossiphoniidae; genus Helobdella; species Helobdella robusta. The sequence continues at coordinate 1,548,454 of NW_008703782.1, read as the reverse complement.
TACAGTAAGTAAGTGACAGCAGTAAGAGTATGCAACTAAATAATGTAACATGCAAAATAGAGACACAAAAAATAAAATTACCTTTGATTGGCGTATCACAAACTCCTCCCACCTCATCTTCATCATTAGGCATCTGTGAGCTGCTTTCAAAATATTGCAAAGTCTTTCGCGTTGATTTTCGACTCCTCGAAGATGATTGCTGGCTATTTTTAGATGGGGCTAGAGGTTCCGGGGTGGTAAAAATAGAACAAGAGGACGTTGAAATAGAAGTAGCAGCAGTAAGAGAGATGGAAGTAGTGGTCATAATGTTGGAAGTCGTAGCCATGACAGCAACAAAAGTATTATTGTTACTATTAACGTTATTAGTATTATTAGTAGCAGTAGTAGTATAATCATCATTATTATTTATATTGTCATTAATTGTGTTAATTGTTGGAGTTGGAGTCGAATCGGAACTTGAATAAGTCAAAGTCAGGTCATTTTGAGGGGTTTTGAAATCATCATTAACATTGTTAGACTCAAAGTTATAGCTGTAAGCCTTCTTCTTGCCAGCGTGAAAATTGACAGTCGGTGTGGTCATGTAAGAATCATTCAGACAGTTAAGTTGGTGGTTGGGGGTAACCCTGCCCGATTGATCAGAGGGCCTCGGAGTCATCGGCTCCATTCGAATTAGGTCAGAAAAATCAGTGATGTCTGATTCTACGTTGTCATCAATCAACGCGTTGGTCAATGTTGTAGACGAGGATGTCATTATGGACGAGGCTTGCAGTGATAATGATGGTGAAATAGCCGATGATGATGATGATGGCAAGATAAAAGATGCGTCACTATGTGAAGCCATTGAAGATGATGTTGATGCTAGGGTAGCGGTTGTTATTGTTGTTAGTGTGTTGATCACTTGCTGAAATGACATGCTGTCGTTTGTTTGATTGCTTGTGGAATAGAGGTTATTATTATTACTGATGTCTGCAGTGGCATCAACGTTCACTTTCTGATTAAAATAACTGTAACCAACTGTCTTCACAATTTTTTTCTTGTTCTTGGCATTAGCAACAAAATTTTCTGGAAATTCTATAACCTCACTTATTGCTGGCTGGTCTGTCACTGTCAGTGGTCTCTGCTTACGTTTTCTTGGTTTCTTTGTGGCCACTTTTGCAGTTACTGGAGCGCTGATGTTGTTTGTTGCAGGCAGCAATCCTGTCATTGTTGTTGATGGTGAAACTATGCACTTATCTGCAAGCAAGGAAGTAGACGTCGTAAGGGAGGAACTACTGAGTAGCTGATTGACTGAAATGTTGCCAGCACTTTGGAATTGATGACTGTCAACTGCGACATTACAGCTTCCATTATTCAGCAAAGCTTGAAAGTTTGTAGAACCATTGAAGTCTGATGTCGAGTAGTTGAGCTCTGAAGCCGTCTGATTGCAGTCACTTGTAACTTGATTGGAATTAGCTGCTGAAGAACTGAGTGGTAGTGTAGCAGTGCTACCGAAACCTGCTGCATCAACATTAGCAGTGTTGATAACTGCAGAAGTGTTATCCAATGTGGATGCAACTGTGGCAAGGAGACCCATTCCTGAAGCTGAGCGATTGGCTTCAACTGAGGTCTGAACAAAATTAGAAGCTGGCTGGTTGAAATCGGTGGTTGAATGATTGAAGCTGGCATTTGAGTGGCTGAAATCTGTAGTTGATTGATTGAAATTAGTGGTTGATTGGTTAAAAATTGAATTTGAACTCGTGGTTGATTGACTGAAGTTATTAGTGGCTTGATGATCTTTAACAGGTGATATACAATCATTGCTGAATATGGATTCTGCAGCTTGAGCTAATATATCAGAATTTGAATGTGGCTGCAGATGTTGTTGCTGCTGGACGTTGTTCACGTCGAATAGCTGCTGCTGCTGCTGCCGATCCATCACTATCTGTTGTGGCTGTTGTTGTAACAGCTGTTGAGTCGGCAGAACTTGCATTGGCAACATTTGTTGTTGTTGTTGTTGAGCAAGTTGTTGTTGGACCACATTGAACTGTTGTGGCAACATGGACGGTATGTTGGGAACATTTTGAAACATAGGAGTCGTCATTATCAAACCATTCTGCTGCTGCTGTTGTTGTTGCAGTGGAAGGAAGCCGTTCTGTTGAGACAATAAAAACCCGTTATTTTGTGTGGCGGGCATGGTTGCAGGTGCAGTCATCGGTTTTGGCATTATAGTTCTCTGACTGGACTTGCCTGGCAACAATTTGTTGTCAGGTTGCTGCAAGGTTGAGTTGGTGCTTGTTGCTGGAAATGTTAGAATCACATTCCCATCAGCAGTCAACATGGCAGTCATGGATGCTGGCAGTTGTGCGTTGTTGTTGTTACTATTATTACTGTTGCTACCAAGACTGTTGTTCAGTTTCTTTTTCTTGTTGACAGCTGTCTGCATAGCCACATTATTAATTGGCTTAGCAGCAATTGGAGTCAAATTTGAAGTAACATTACGAGGTTGGCCATTATTTGAAACCACCAACCCACCAGAAACTGAGATGCATTGCTGTTGTGGGAACAACAGATTTGGCTGGGTGACCACTGGGACAATTTGGCCATCTGGCAGAATGAGGGCCTGTGGATGTTCATTCTGTTTGGTGGCACTGCT
>NW_008703782.1:1530674-1545772 GCF_000326865.2 Helobdella robusta | reverse complement strand
ATGTTGTTGATGTTATTGGCATTCCCATTAGGATTGATGTAGTTACTGATACTGGAGTCTGTAAATGTAAGAACATTACCATCATTGTTGCTGTTATTGGAGATATCAGTATTTCTGTTGCTGCCGATGTTGTTGTTGTCGTTCAGGACATTAATTGAAGCATTTGAAAGTTCATTACTATTGTTATTGTTGATGTTATTACTGTTGTCGTTAGTGCTAACACTAAAAGGCACTGATGTTGATAATTCATTTTGTTGCTGTTGTATTTGTGTCTGTTGTTGTGTTTGTTGCAGTTGTGGAGGTAGCTGCTGTGGTTGTTGTTGTTGTTGTTGCTGCTGTTGTGCTGGTGGTTGTTGTTCGACTGATGAAAGTATTGCAGATAATGTTGTCGCTGGGGACGACATCAACAATGACGATGACGACGACGATATGGTAGATATCGATTCAGTTGAGTTTGGTATCTCAACTGATAATGAAGCACTGTTTATTAATTGGTTGTTGTTTTTGTCGAAAAGCATTGAAGATGTTGTAGTTGTTGTTGCTGCTGTTGCAATATCAGATCTATCATTTGAGATGTTGGAGGAAAAATTTGTTGTTGTTGATGATGATGATTCATTGTTGTTGATGCTGTTGTTGTCAGAAGTGTTGATGTCATTGTTTGTGTTGTTGCTGTTACTGAAATTGCTGTTAAGAAGCGAAGGCAACAGTGGACTAAACAAATTCAGATGTTGTTGTTGCGTTGTTGTTGTTGGCAACATTTGTTGCTGGTTGAAAAATTGTTGAGCATCATTGTTGTTGTTACTGTTGTCAATAGATGGCAATAGATTTTGCTGCTGCATGCAACTGTATTGAGAAGGCTGTTGACTGTAGAACTGTTGAAGAGTATTGTTGTTGCTATTATTGTTATTATAATTACTGATATTGTTGTTGAAAAATTGATTATACGATGGATTGTTGATGTCAGTAGTTTGACCGAGTTCCTCCTGAGTTTTGTACCTCCACTGTACAGCCAGCTGCGAGACGTCAATGCTCAATGGCAAGCCTGTATTCATTTTCAAATTTATGAATTAATCATCAATGTAAGATAGTATTTATTCATATTTCCAATTAATTAACTCCGATTCGGCTGTTTGGTCAGTTTTTTTTTTTTTTTATAAAAATGTACATTAAATATTAAATTCAGTAATAATAGTAATTAGTAAATGAAGAATTTGTAACATACCATCTCATTATGAAAGAAAATTTAAAAAGTTTAGAACTTTGTTGAATTTTACGAAAATGTTATTATACAATAGGGCCAACCTATGCTTTGAAAGAAATTTCTGTAGTTATTTAATTCCACTTTTAAACTGTCATTCTCACTAACCAGCTGTTCATCTGAAAAGTTTGTTACAAAAAATAAATTTCAAAATAAATTAAAATATTAAACATAATTTAAATGATAATAATCCTAACTTCAACCAAACACTAACTATTTTTAACTAGACCGCTATTGGTGGAGCTATCCTGGGTTTGACCTAATTTCATCTGATTTGATTGGTAGAGCAGTGTCCTCATAAAACTGATGCACAATTGGAGTAAGTCATGATGAGACTGTAATTCCAATTAACAACAATTTAGCATTAAAATTAAGTTAATAATTATGCAAATGAGCTGACAATGAAGATTTAATTACTAGGTAAAATTAGAGTTTAGTACCCACCTGTTTTTTGTCAGTTTGCATTTCCGGAGGCAGCAATGATTGAAGTTCCATCATGTCATTCTTTATTCTCTCATTCCTTTCTTTCTGTCGTTCATTGTTTTTGTGTTTTCTGAAGGCATTATCGCTAAAGGTTATTAAATAAATAGATTACTAACTACTATTTGTTGAGATAGGAATGTAAATAAACTAACAAGGCATCAGTTAATGTAGAAATTTATGATGAAACTACTTTAAAAATTAATTAAAATCAACTTAATAAGCTAACGAGGATCTTATGTTGCCATCATTCGCCATTGCCTTTCTTTCATTTCCTCCATCCATTGCAGTCGATGGATCTTCTAAATTTTATATTTTTAAATTTAATTCTTGGAATGAGGACAACAAATCATCATTATAAATAATGTGATGAGATTTATTTAATTAATTTTATATAACTTCAATTAAATTAAGGTCCAGTTGACGTAAAAATTAATAAAAACTAATTCATTATAATTTAACTTGTGAAAAGCTAGCAAACGTTTGTTAACTAAATAAAGTTCAGTTTTAAGCTATTTCAGAAAAAATATAAAGTGTTTTAAATTAAATTGTCTTTTATGAAATAGAAAATAATTTCAAGTTTTTAACGATATTTAGTATAAATTTTTAATTGGTTAGTGTCATGGTCATGGCTATGGACCGTTAGTTAAACAAAACTCAAACAACGTTTGGTGACTTCAGACAAGTGTTATTTTCCTCAATTTAAAATTTTATATAAAATTATTAATAAATCAATAGAAAATAATAAAAAATCAATAAAAATGCAAAACCCATAAATATTAATTATGACCACAAACAAAACTAACTAACCACAGCCGGACTCGTCCCCATCACCTTCCGGGGCAGTCGTATCAGGTTTCATCGCTCCTCTGCTCAGACTCATTCATTCAAAAAATCAAAATTGTAAAATTTTGATTTTTGAATGATAAAAAAAACTATATTATTTACTTCACTTTATAAATTTAAATATCCAACAGATTATCGATCATAAATAAATCAATTTTTAAAGTATAAAATAAATAAATTTGTATGATTTTTACGTAGAAAATGCATTGAGGTGGCAGATTATTAATTACATAACATTGCACGGACAAAGCCATCAAAAGTCGCCATCTTCACCATTGTTTCATGTCATTTCATATATTTATCTACACTCAAATAAGCTGTATAGAAAACAGTGCCTGTAAAAGTAGTGATGTGCCAATTTTAATACTTTGCGCCATGCAATTTAGTTTACTTTTATTCTAGTTGTATGGTTTGAATGATACATGGATATATATAATATATGGATATATATTTAGATATATGTATATATCTATAGACTAATATGATCATTACTTATATATTGTATAAATTTTTATTTGGTTTGTTTATTGATGTAAATTTTTATAGCATAACATTTATTTCATTATAACGGCTAATTAGCTGAATTTCACACAACAAGATAACAACAAGATGAATGAGATTTCAATGGAAGAACATTGCATAGGTACAAAACGAAAATGTGCTAAGATGTATAGCAACTGCGCATTGCGACGGTTCTTGAGCAGATTTCAACAAACTCGATACTATACCAAACCATGTAGATTGAATCATTAAGTATCATGGATATATATATACATATATATATATAATATCTATGTTAAGTATCCTTGAACACGCACTATAGTTCGAAAATTTTACAGTGAATTAAGCTGCTGGACTTTTACAAGATTAACGTAGCATTTGTTGATCTTGTGAGCATGAAAATGTGTAATTTGGTAATTAAAATCCAGACGTTTTTGATATATAGTAACTTGAAGCGGCCAAACAGTTATCATTATGTAATACTGAACACGCACTATAGTTCAATTTTTTGGAATATGGCGCTGATATGATGTAAAGTAAGCCGTTAGTTTTCTTTACTAGATTCAGGCAGTAATCAGTCCCCAATAGTTAAGTGCCATCTCCATATTTATGAAAATTGATCACCTACACTAAACAAAATGAACGAAACAAAACATTAGCGCTGTCGCAATGATCCGCATCTCATAGTTAATTAAGAATGCATGTAAAAATTATTCCACATGCATTATCCACAATTAATGTATAACTCTTCAGAAGGCAAATCAGAAACACATAAGCCTAAAATCATATTATATTCTGAATTTAAACAAATATATATATATATATATATATATATATATATATATATATATATATATATATATATATATATAACGGACTATACGAAAAGTATTAAAACAAAAGTAACGAATCGGGCATACACACTAAACAAACAGCAAAAAAACAAAAATATACACAAATAAGAGATTAAAAATGTATTTAAATTATAAATGACACATACACATACATTCATATATATATAAATATATATATGTATGCATAAAAATATATATATATATATATATGTATATATTCATATTTTCTTATATTTTCATATTTGCTTATGCGCTAATGAAAAAACTAACATTTTAATCAAAACGTACGAGTTTACATGTTAAACTAAGTGTACGCTATACACATACGCACACACACACACACACACACACACACACACACACATATATATATATATATATATAAATTTATATATATATAATATATATATATTTAAGTAATTATCAAACCAAAGTAAAATATAATACAAATCAATATGTTTTAAAATTTAACAAATTATATATATATATATATATTATATGTCTACAATTATATATATTTATATATGACTTGATTTACTACATCAAAAACTAATAACGAATCGTTCATATATATATATATATATATATATATATATGTATATATATATATATATATATATATATATATATATATACTGACATAATTATACACAAGAAACAAACATACATAACATACATGATGATGATAATAATAATAATTATAAATAATAATAATGAAAACAGTTCAAAGTAATGAATGTTTAACAATATATTACCGTTCCCGGTAATATGAATGTAATTGTGTAAGCTAAAAAAAAAATGTACTGGGACAAAGAATTGGAGAGTTAATTATGAATAAATTAATCGTTGTAGCGTCTAGCTCCGTATAATAACAATGATGTCATTAGTATTTGTAATATTAATTATACGTTTATAAAATCAAATGCCGATGAAATGATACTAATGACGTCACTCTGTAAATTATCATCGTCGTCATTTTCATTCATATCATCAACATCATCATCATCATCATCAACATCAAAAAGATCACCATCATTATCATTTTTATCATCCTATCACCACTTAGGATATACACATTATCACCATTGCAATCGTTACTGTTATTATTTCCTATAATTTTTTAGTTATTTTTAATAATATATCTATCATTATTTATCATTAATTCGTCAAACTGAAAATCACAATTAAAATAATAATAATAATAAGAAGAAGATTTTTCAAACTTTCTATCCATGATTTTATTTAATTGTTTTGGTGGCCATTTAAAAAAAAACAATTAAATTTTGCTTCCACGTTAGATTTTATCTTAAAAAAAATTTCATCAAAAAAAAAAAAAAAAAACTAAAAAAATAATATAAGCTATATAAATATATATAAATATATATATGTATATATATATATAAACGAAAAATATATAAAAATACCAGCAGCCAATCACATAGAGTTGTACTGGTGTATTTATATTCGTATTCATTCATTCATTCGTGTTGAATGGTTTAATCAACGTTATCATCATCATTAATTTATTGTACAAATTTTAAATAAGTATACATTATTAACTGCAATAATAACCGAATGATAAATAAAAAAATAGTAATAATTATTATTAAAATCATTTAAAAATCAATTCATTCTTAAATAATTCAACCAATTAAATAAGCAATCCTTTTAACTTGAAAAATAAAGTAGAAGAAAAAATTAATTGAAAAAAAAGCTCAATTATCAACCAAACAAGTTTCCAAACAAACGACAGTTCAGTAAACTAATCAACTATTTGATCAATCAACTTTTAAAATCAACCAACCGGCCAACAAGCAAGTTTGATTGCCTCTAACAATCGATCAATAAATCAACAAACATGGAGTTAAACTAACCAATGAACTATCTTAGAAATCAACAAGCGAATCAAACAACAGTCAATCAGTTTTTAACCATGCAGCCAGCCAAACAAACGACAATCCACCAACCAACCAATAAGTACCAAAAATTAAATCAGCCAACTTAACAACCAATCAATCAACCTTTCAATCACTCCTCCAGCCAGTCTACAAGATATCAACCTTTAAATCACTCAACCAGTCAGCCAAACAACTAAATAACAACCATCTATCCAATCAACCATCCATCAAGCAACCACTCAGCCAACTGCTGCAGATTGTGTTAAGATTGATCGCTCAGCCAGCCAACCAACCAGCCAACCAGTAGATAGACACTTCAATCAGTATAAGCAGATACATATGTTTTTGGAAAGAGGCCCCTACAAACTTGGGTGCCCCTCACGATCTCACCCATCCACCAATTTGGATCCTTCTTCTCGAGGATCGATATGATGTCCCCGCGTTTCAACTCAAGTTCCTCGTTATCAGTCGGGCGAAAGTCGTAGTTTGCTATCACTTTTGCCTGGTCAGTAATTGCATTTTATTTCAACCATTTTCTTAAATTTTCTAATGATTAAACTTATTAAAATTACTCCATTTATTAAAAATTTTCAGAAATTTTCATTTATTATAATTTAACTTCGATAAATTTCAAAGCCAGCTAACAACAAAAACCAAGAATGAAAATATTAAAAAGATTGTATATTATATTGCTCAACAGACAACAGCAGCAGACTGCCATTGTAAAGAACTAATATTCATTATTTAATCTAACAAAATCAACCAGTCAACCATCAACTACTAATTCCTACGCAGAGAAGAGAAATAAAAGAAAACTAAAAAAAAAACCAACCCTGATCATATCTTGCAAGAAAATGGTTTGGGACCTGCTAACAGATGACGTCCTATGGTACTGTACAAGTTCATTCAGTGAATCAAATTTCTTTACCCACAGAAAGTACTTACCCGAACCATCTCTCAGTACTTTGAAGTGTTGTACTTGGTCTGCAAATCTGTGTTTGTTCATGTGTGCGTACGTGCATGCGTGCGTGTACGTGTAGATATGTACAAATGTGCGTGTGTATGAGTAGCTGTGTCAATGTGCTAATCTGTGTATTTACATGAGGCAATTGCAATGGAAGAAATGTGTTTTTATTTCATTTAAATATTTTTTGTCGTAAGAAATGACCATGTAACAGATAAAAATTATGTAAGCGGGACATGAAGATAAATTTAATAACACTGCCTCTTATTACTTTTTTTTAGAACCAAACAATAAAATGCATTGCTGCTGTAAGCATAGTAAGCATAAAAAGACAACATGAAGCATTTTAATGATAACACAAATGCAAAACATTCAGAAAGATACAGACAGACACACACACAGACATACACGGTACACAAAACAATGTCTAACTTAACACTCAGTGAGAATTCTCCGGGGGTTGACTCACTCGGTCGAACTAAGAATGCTCCATCTCTCTGCATGTAGCCCCCTAATTTTGAAAAAAATCATTTGATCAGTGTAAAAAGAAATGAATGCCGGTATACAATGGAGGATAATTTATATGCAAATTAAGTAAGCTTAAATAATTGAATTTAATTTAGATAGTTAGATGATTGCATAAATTATTGACAGGTGGATAAATCGATTGACTGGTTGATTAATTGGTCTATTGATTGATTGACTGACTGATAGAACAACCTTGAGGGTTGCGATCTAACAGCAATGACTCAGCATCTAATCTGTTGATTCTACTGACATACCAGCTGCATGACAGGGTTAAATAATGAATGAATGAATGAATGAATGGGAAAAATGAATGAATGAATGGGAAAAATGAATGAATGAATGGATAAATGAATGAATGAATGGATAAATGAATAGATAAATGTATGAATGAATGACATCATCATCGTCGTCATACACATCACAATACAGACCATCACCAACATTATTATCATTACCATATCATAATCATCATCAAAAATGAAACACGTACGGGTGTGGTTTCATTTCGATGTAGTTACTGGGGACATAACCTTCTCGACCGTCTAATTCGGCTTTGTACCAGTTTTTATCCTCTTCCATACTCAGAACCTTACAAAAATTATCATTATTAATAATTACAATTATTTATCATTATTTTATCATACAAACAATTATTAATCCACATGGGCTTATGACATTGGTTAGTAACATGTTTCAGTTTTACTTACTTTAAGTTTGGCCCCCCTAGAAAAGCTCAGCTCATCATTTGCTGTTGCCTGGAAATCGTGTTTGGCTGTGGCTTCCATGCTAAGGTCATTTATATCACAATCAATTAATTTGATTAATTGTATGCTATTATAAATTATTCATTAGAAAGTAATTATATCTCATTTTAAAGAATTATTGAATAAAAATAAATTTAAAAAATGTAAAATTATTAGAAAAATGTAATTTTATAGCTATACTATTTTGAATCTCCAATTTGTATAGATATATAAATACTTTTTTTCAAGATTAAAATAAGAAAATACTAACTGTGAATAAATCTTAACATTTAATTGTAAATTATTTTTAATTAAAATATATTAAATAAAAACCCCTTAAATAAAAACCCCATTAGTAATTGATTTATATGTTTGTTAATCATTTTAACACCATACATAGAACAAATAATACACACATATTTACATTTCTTCATGCCCAAATTACCATAAAATAAGCAAGTTTTTGAAAATAAATTAATAAAATTAGACTGGATGAAGATAAACATACACTACTAAAACAGTTAACATTTAAAAAACTTAGTTACTATTGGATCATTTTAAAATGTTAGATGTATTTAAAAGCAGTAAAATAATAAGGCATACATTAGTCATAATATTAATCATAGAATAAATAATGTAACTAACATAACTGTTACTCTTTATTTTTACCTTCAAATGAATCTTTTCTGTGAAGTTAAGATCCACCAGGAATAAAGTACTTTTGTCTCACCTGGGAAGAATCCAATTAGTGACATCGTAAATTGGGGTTAGTATTGCTTCAACAACAAAAATTTATAGAATAAAAAATAAGGATTTAAAAGCAGAAGGTGGTAAATAAAAATTTTTAAAAGGACAACTCAAACACCACAACCAACCAGCAATTGAATGTAAAATGGTGTAGAACCGAAAAGAAATTTAAAGCAACAATCCTACAAACCGATTAATTGACCATAAAAAAATTAAAAAAGACGACTTTTAAAAAACTTTTTAATATAATTTAATTAAATTTGTAGCAAAATTAATCAAAAAATTCCGAGTTTTGACATAAAATGGCATACATTGGCAATGTTTAATGTTTAATTTTTAAATGTATAGCGCAATATTTTTCAGATAGACATTCGTTTATCACGACGCATTTTCTCTTCTTTAATCACTAAACTTTACAGTTCAGTAGAAAAAAATACTTTAATTTTGCTTTATATTTTGCAAATACTATAAATGATCTAAATAAATTGAATGTTTATTTCACATATATGGTTTATATTGTTTTAATGAAATGTAGTATAATTTCTAGGCATTGACTTTATTCATTTAACTTTGGAAACTATAAAATACACAAAATATCTAATGAAACTTCAATTAAAATAAGTTTTTTCAGCAATTGAATTAAAAATTACGCATGAATAAACAACTACATTGGATATCAATGGCTTTAAATTACATTAATCCTAGTTATGTGATCCAACCAGAAAGTTAAATAATTTACAATTTTAGGCTTTCCATAAATTCTTGGACTTGAATTAAAAACACTTTTTCAGTTTAAATGACTATTTTATTAATAAATAAGAGTTTATTTCAAAATGTTTTTTAACAGATGTCTAATTTAGAAAATTAGGCAAAATTTGTTTAATTTAATTTGATTTGAAATTCAATCGGTAAAATATATTTGCCAATTTATTTAACTTAACGTTAACCCAACTCTAGATTTTGTTACTCACTTTTTAAATTGTTCAATAGAACTTTTTTTTCCCTAAGGGCCTAAGCCCTACTAACCTAACCTAATCAATAAATTATTAATTATTTTTATATTTTACTATTATTATAATTTAATTTTAGTAGGTAGAATAAGACTGGCATAATTAATAATTAGTTATATGGCGTCATCATGTTTTAAAATCTATTTTCTATTTCATTTCAAAATAACATTCATTGTTCATTCATTTTTAATTTTTAATAATTATTTATTTAGGAAAGACGATTTTAAAAAAATTATTAAATTATTTCATTATAAAATAGAAAAAATGTATTTGATCTGCCTGCTTTTATAATGGCAATTTTTTTTAGTAATATTTCTCAATTAAATATTTTTTTCTATTTTTTCATTTCGTTTAAAGTTTAGTTGAAGACAAATCACTCAGTGATTGAATAATAAAAAGAAACCGAAAACAAAGAAATGAAAAAATTATTCTCAAAAGCCGCCAAAGAAAGTAACATCGACGTACAACAGAGTTTCATTGGAAAGTCTTATACCATCAACTCACAACAGTATGCTGTCGAAGAAGTCATTGCAGAAGGTGATGATGATGATGATTATGATGATGATGATGATTGTGACGATAAAGTTGATGTTAATGATGGTGGTGGTGATACCGATAATGATGGCAATTTTTATTTGATAATGATGATTTTGATGATGTTAGCTTCATTAGTCAAGGTTATGGAATGATGATGATAATGATGATGATGAAAAAGATGATGATGATGATGAAGATGATGATGATAATGTTTATGATAAACAGATTATTAATCTGTTTAATTGTGATGTTGTATAATTAAAGTAATGTAATGATGACGACGACGACAATGATAATGATGATAACATTGGGTTATAATTCTTTTTATGGTGACATTTTAAAATTTCACATTGTACTGTTTTGCTACTGGCTTTTTTTTATTATATTTGAAGTTAAACCAACTTAATGCTAATCATAATATTGATTTTTTTAGCTCCTAATTCATTACAAAATGCACACACACAAACACACACGCACATTTACACACATATACACACTCATACAAGTCAAACACAACTACAAACACATACACACACACACACACACACACACACACACACACACACACACACACACATGTACTCATACACATACAAACAAATACCCACACACACAAACACACATATACACGCATCCATACACATACAAACACAAATACACGAATACATACGCACATTTAAACACATACACACTCACTCATACACGTACAAACACAAATACATACACACACACACAAATTTTTTGTTTTGCTTTGCATAATTTTGTGTCTAATTATTTTTTATTGTATAAATTTGTTCTTGGTATTTCATAATTTTCAAGGTGGTTTCGCCATAGTATTTCTGGTGAAGGCGAGCAAGACGAACAAGAGATATGCACTGAAGAGAATGTATGTCAACAATGAACAGGACCTGGCTGTGTATAAGAGGGAGATACAAATTTATGTTTGTGTTTTTGTTGTTGTATTTCGTTTGTATCCTTCTTTGTTGTATATATTTTTTGTATTTTGTCGTTTGTTTGCACTTATGTTTGTAAAAAAATTTTTTATTATGATTAGAAAGAAATCTGTTTTTCGTTTATTCATACCAATAAATGTATTTGAATTAATGTTTCTGATCTTTTTAATTTTTTCTCTTGCCTCTCTGCTGTCGGTTACGTCTAGAAATCAAACAAATCGCTATTTCCAATACAAATGCAATCAGCTCCTACAGTTTTTGCGTCTGTCACCAGATCTAGATTTTTCAAACCGTTAAACAAAAAACGCGAATTATCAGATGCTACAGACGTTTTTTCCTTTCGGATACCGATATATCGGTATTAAAACATAAAATTTTTGTTTCGTATCGTTCTGAATTTCGACAGTTGATACCGCCTTGTTGAAGTAATTTCTCCCTCTGATTGATAGGCGTATTCTTTTCACATTCCAAATAGCGATAAGCCGGTAGAATGTTTTCGTTTTTTAAGGATTTTTTTAAAGTGATGAGATCATCAATTGTATTATTATTTATTCGTTTGTTTGTTTGCTTGTTTGTTTGTTTATTTGTTATTCTTATTTTTGCCTAGAGCTGTCTGTCTGGTCACAAAAATATCACAACGTATATCGACTCGAGTTTAACGAAGATATCAAATAACATTTACGAGGTTTTAATTCTTATGAAGTATTACAAAGGTTGGTTCTTTGTTTGAGATGGATCAATGAATCATTCATTCAACCAATCATTCATTTATTCAATTTTTCATTCAACCAATCAGTCATTCATTTGTTCAATTAACCAATTTGACTAACTGATTATTCTTACAATCATTCATTCGTTTATTCAATCATTCGTTTGTTCAGTCATCATTAGATCATTTAGTCAATCAAAACAGCAAGAAATCAATCTATCCAATCTTTCGTTCATTCATTCATTCAATTTCAATTGTACATTCATTCAATCAGATATTCAACCACTTTATCAACCTACCTGCGAATGATACACGCATGCACACACGCATACACTCACGCACACACACGCACCCACGCATACATTTTTAGGTTCTTTAGTAAACCAGATGAACGAAAAGATGTCTCAGCAATGTAGCTACACTGAAAAAGAACTCTTTAAGATATTCGCAGACCTATGTGAGGCCGTCTCTAGACTGCATCATTGCCAAACACCCATCATACATAGAGATCTTAAGGTGAAGATAATGATAGAGATGGGGAAAATTCTACCATTCATTCATTCATTCATTCACTTATTCATTCATCCATTCGTTCACTCATTCATTCGTTCACTCATTCGTTCACTCATTCATTCATTCATTCGTTCATTATAAAAAGGCCGAGAACATCTTGATAGATGATGATGGTACGTACATGCTGTGCGATTTCGGTAGTGCCACGTCAAAATTTTATGAGCCCATCAAAGTCGGGGTTCAACTCGTCGAAGATGAGCTGGCTAAGTTTGTGGCGCTTCATTTTTTAATAAATAATTTATTTTCAATTTTTTTTCCTGTTTTTTATTTCCTTTTCAGTAATTTCTTAGTTTTTTGTTTCAATTGATTGATTTTTGTTTTCATTTTTTAATTTGTAATTTTATATGTTAATAAGATGCTAATTAATGACTCCGCTCATCGCCCAACAGGTACACAACTCTGCCGTACAGGTCGCCTGAAATGGTTGACCTTTACTGTGGCAAGGTCATTTCTACCAAGGCCGACATCTGGGCACTTGGTCAGTTTTTGTTTGACCTATTTATTCAAATTATTTATAAAATCTGACGTATCGACGAACGTGATGACAATGATGATGAGGATGATGATGATGATGACGATGACGACGATGATGATGATGAAACAAACAGGTGTACTCTTCTTCAGACTCTGTTACTACAGCAATCCATTCAACGACAGTGTCCTGGCCATTCAGAGTGGCAACTACAGCCTGCCGGATCCCAAAAAGTATTCTAATGATGTCGTCGGCCTCTTAAGTTAGTGTAATTCAGGGATGTGCGAATTATTTGATGGGGAAGAGTGGGTGATGTAAATGATGATGATGATGTAGATGATTGTGGCAATGGATTTGCTAATATGTTAGTAAATGTATTATGCACTTCACTAAATTTGACCAAGATTGTTACTACAGCTCATAAACAGAAATCGCGCTTTTGTTGCCGCTACTTCAAGTTGAAGAAGTTGCGCCAAACTGCTACCTCTATCGCTACATTTTGAAACTTTGAAATTAAACCTTTTGTACCAATAACTTTCTTCTTGACACTTGAAAAAATTTTACAGATTGTCTAAGACATTTGCACTTTGGCAAAGTTATAATTTTAGTTTTCTTAAATAACATTTCATATTTTGTACTAAAAAAGCCGTTTTCAACAATCAAATCTTGTTGTTTTTATCCGCCTCTTCCTAATAACGTGTTGCAAACATACAACCTGATGGCGAAACCGCCTGTTAAAAGTTAACACTTTGTACTAAAGTTGATAACGACTAGAGATTTTTGAGAGGGTTCAACGAAAAACGAACCAGCCTAGTTGAGACGTGACTAAAAAGAACAAAACTTCAGCAATTAACAGATGTAGAAACGAAGACAGCGTCACCCAACCGATGTTACATGTTGCGGTTGTTTTTTGACGTGAAAGGAGAGGTTTGGTGTCGCCACTGCTCAGTGAATGTAGCGAGACGCTATCGCCATCAATAATGAAGTAATAGCCACGCTACTGGAGCGCTACTGGGCTTTTAACAACCCTGCATTTGCTCACCTTCATTAGCATATCCCACCACTCAATTCACCACTGATTACTTCTTGATTAGTGCGACCACAAACCACACCAAACAGGGTACATGCTGACGGTGGATCCAGACCAACGACCGGACATCTTTCAAGTATCCTACCTCGTTTTCAAAACATTGGCAGTCCCGTGTCCAGTTCAAAACTTATTAGTATGCAAATTAGATTATAATTTATGCGGAAAATTTAATGTTAATTTAGGTGTTATAAATTATGCAAATTTTTTTCAGAATTCCCCAATACCTAGCCTGATGAAACCTCTGACACCACCTACACAAAAAAATTCAGATCCAATTAGTGCAAAGAAGTGGGTAAAAAATAAACATATTTAAAATATTTAAAAAAGTGAAATTTTTTTCTTTTTTATAATTATTATTTTATAATTATTCATATTTTTATCCAGGGCCCATCGCCAGCAGACGCCGGTGAGTGTGGAAACAACAACATCTGTGATTCCAAGGGAGCGCCCAAAAGCTGCCCTGGCAACAACGCCATCATCTTCTAACATTCCTTCACTGCAACTCTTCAATCCGTCTGCCATTCAGTCAACACCGAGAAAAAAAAAATTGTCAACAACAGCAGCAGCTTCCACTGCTTCTACTTTTACATCTACCGCTGCTACTACTAGTGCTACAACTAACATTACTACTGCGGCTGCAGTTGCTACGGTTGCCACTGTCGTTGTTACTTCCACTGCTGATAATGCAACATTTGGCAGTGTTGCCTTCAACGATACTAACATATTGCAACAACAACAACTTTTGTTGCAGAAACAATTAGAACATCAGCAACAGCAGCAACAATATCAGCAACAACAACAGTTTCTGAAGCAACATTTTTCAGATGAACCCACTCCAGAACTGCATATGCAACACCTGCAACAACACTTGCAACAACAACATCACTTGCAGCAACAACAGTTGCTACAGCAGCAGCAACTACAGCAGCAGCAAC
>NW_008703782.1:1523703-1530141 GCF_000326865.2 Helobdella robusta | reverse complement strand
TTCATGATGATGTGGTTGCCGATGATGATGATGATAATGATGATGGAGATGATGATGGTTGTGTATGATATGAATTTATTATCACCTGTATTTTTATTATCGTCTGTTTCATGATCATGAAAAAAATTTTTCATTTTTTAAATATCTTTTCATTGGAATCTTTTAATCATTCAATATTTAACTGGTTTCCAAGGTGTCAAAAATTAGGCAACATCAACAACAACAACAACAACAGCATCAGCAACAACATCATCAACAACAACAACACAGACGAAACATAAGTGATACGTCACTTAGTTCCTCTTCTGACATGCAAAGATTTAGTGCTTTTAGGTAACTGATGATGTTGATGATGACGACGACGATGATGATGATGGTGATGTTGCTTTTGGAAATGTTGATGTCGATGATGATGACGACGATGATGACGATGATGATAATGATTTGTTTTATCATTATCAGGAGCTGTACAAAGAAACACGCGGCTAAAAACGTTAGCAGTGATGATAGAAAAAAAAGAGGTGATGATGATGATGACGGTGATGACAATCGCCGAAATGTTGCTGCTGATGATGGCGATGCTACAGCCGACAATGGAGATGACGACGATGATAACGATCTGAGTTCGACAAATCCCAAACTGGTCGTTGTTAATTCGGATGCTACTATCAATGTGTTAGTTAGCTGGCTGGTTGACTGATTGATTGAATGGGTAGTTTGTTGATTGATTGTTGATTGGTTGGTTGATTAGTTTGTTGGTTGATTTATTGGTTGGTTTGTTGATTAATTGGTTCGTTAGTCGGTTAATTGATTGGTTGGTTGGCTAACTGGCTGGCTAGCTGGATTGGTTGGTTGATTGGTTTATTGGTTGATGGATTGATTGCTTGATTAATTGTTTAACATCAACAACAACAACTACAACACCAGCTATCCCAAACGACCTTGCTCAGCTGACCTTGGTGATTGGAATCCTTTCAATGACTGCAACCTGGAAAGCTCCATGTACAATAGGGAGGCCAACAGAAATAAGAGAGGCTCTAATAGTAGTTAGTTGATTGGATGATTGATTGATTGACTGGTTGTTTTTTTTGATTGGTTGATTGAATGAACACTTTAGCTAGTTAATTAGTTGGTTGGTTGATCGATTGGATTGCTGGCTGGTTAATTGGTTTGTTTGTTCATTCATCCATTGTTTCAACGATTTTTGGAATTCATTTACTTCGTCATTCAGCCGTCACTAATCCATCAAATAATCTCTCCAGCAATTTATTCATCAATCCATTCACCAAACAATTCATCTACCAAACAATTCATCGATTCATCCATGCATGTATGCGTCAATGCACACAGGCATCTCAGGAGTGAAGAGTAGGGAAGATTTGGTGATGTCGAACCCGGATGTATCGTCGACGTCATCATCATTACCACCGACGATGACGTCATCTTCGTCATCGAATGCCGACCCGTTCAGCGGGGTTCCCCTTGGTGCCCTCAAGAAGATGAAAAAACTGATGAACCGACCTAAATTAGCCGAGAATGTCACAGAAACTGAGTCAAGTTCCAGTATTGAAGGTGAATTGCTACTGCTGATGTTGATGATTATGATCTGCGATTGATTGATTGATCGATCGATTGATCTGCCTTGTATACTGGTTGTATATTGATCTTTGAAAACTTAAGGGTCCTGAACATGATCCGTTTTATAACCAAATTGCCTGTGGTGCATGCCTGTTTAGAGTTTATTGTTCTCATACAAAATTCGTTTTCAGGTGATGGCTATACAAAGTTAAAAGAGACAACCAGCAAGCAACCACTGGTCAGTTCCAAACAGGCAACCAGCAAATCAGAATCAAGTAAACAAACCTCAAAGCCAATAGCAGAGGTGGCCGACCTAACCAAACTTTCTGATAGGGCGGTCGTCATGTCAAGTGATTTGCTGGTCGGCACTGCCAGACTGGTCAAGAGAGCAGTGGGCGGAGCTTCTGACATCTGCAAACAATTCATCGACGTTGGCAACAATGCTGATGATGACATCAGCAGGCAAGTCTTCCTGAAAGCGGCTGATAAATGTGGCAAAGATGATAATGAAGATGAAGACGAGGAAGATGAAGCGAATGTCGCTATTGGTGGCGGTGGGGGTGGGGGTGGTGGCGATGGCGGCATCGGCAATGTTCATGAAGGTGACAGTAATATGGACAGCCTGTCGAAGCAAGTGAGAAAGAAATTTACGTTAGTTTGCACGACGACGACAGCAGCAGCAACAACGCCGTCAACATCAACATCCACAGCAGTCGCAACATCATTGGTCACTATGGCCACGTCAGCGAGGCCCGCCACATCGGCAAATGAATGTTCCAGATCTTTCTTCAAAGGAAATCTCTTCGGTCGAGAGGGCAACGCAATGAATATGACGTCAGCGTCTGCATCGTCATCTTCTTCATCTTCTACAAAACCATCGTTTCACAAGCTTAAAAACATCACCACTGATTACGACGACGATGACGATCGGGACGATGATAATGAGGATAATTTCACCGACCAATTAGAGAAGAGTAAAGATAAGAATGAGGTCAAGGCGAGCAAAGTCGACACAGATAGTCATGGTAGCATCATTCACGCTGCAAACTTTAATCAACAGCAGCAACATAAAAAACAGCCAAAAATATCAATAATTAAAAATCCGTTTGCCTCTTCAAGTTCCAAATCATCAAAACCGCA
Source organism: Helobdella robusta (assembly GCF_000326865.2). Lineage (NCBI taxonomy): Eukaryota > Metazoa > Annelida > Clitellata > Rhynchobdellida > Glossiphoniidae > Helobdella > Helobdella robusta. Next base: position 1,527,423 of record NW_008703782.1, on the reverse strand, counting down.
ACAGCTGCTTCCTGCAACGGCAGCTGCTGCTGCTGCAGCTTCAACAGCAACCACTACGTTGTCATTCACGTCGTCATCCTCGTCACATACGGAAAGGAAACTATCGGTACCTAACATACTAGCTTCCATTGTTAACATCAACAGCACGTCTTCGGCATCATCGGCAACTTCATCGAAAAACTCAACAAATGAAAACAAACAGCTCTTAAAAGGCAACAAAGCAACATCATCATCAATATCAACTACAACGTCATCATCCTCATCATCATCAACAACAGCATCATCATCTTCTTCCTCCTCCACATTCAAACTTCCATTCCAAGGTGGCTTCGATGTTTTTGGTTCTGCTCCGTTCAAACGCAAGAAATCTCCTTCCAGTAAGAAACAGCAGTCAGGTTCGGCTTCGAAGAACCAGCACAAACTTCTGACCAATCAGTCATCTGAATCATCCCTCTGCTCGCCAACGGACGACAAATCGTCGAAAGATTACAAGAGAAGAGATGAGGACGATGAAGACGACGACGACGACGGTAATGTTAATGGCGGTAATAAAATTGATAGAAACTTCTTCCCTGCAACTTTCCCAGCCGATAATAACGCTACATACACTTCAATCACCTCAAGTTGCGGTATTTCTGTTACCACTACTTCCCATATTACTGCTACAGATTTCAACACTCCTATTCAGGCCACTACTTCTTTTACTGCTACTACCACCACCACAATGTCTGCTGCAGCAACTACTACAGCTGCTACTACTACCGTTGTTACTCCGAGCAAGCAGCAGCAGATATTTCCTCTGCAGCTGCAACAGCCACCAAAGAAATCATCATCATCGTCGTTTTCAACGTCCTTATTTTCATTCACAAAGAAAGAGTTCACGAAACTTAAGAATGAATTTTCATTGGAGGCCATTGAGAATGAACCGACTGCTCCAGCAACAGCCGCACATGCAACGTCTGCGTCGACACTGACCACAAAATTAATGAGTGTCGATGTGGATGTTGCAAAGAATCAGCAGCAGCAACTGCAGCTACAACACTCCGACAGAACGTTGAGAGATGCCGATAAACGACAAACGACGAGAAACAGTAATAAACAAGAGGTTTTTTCACCTTTTGAACATTTTCTACAACACAAACCACCGACCAAACAACAACAGCAACAACAATTTCAACAGCAGCAGTTGCTGCTGCAACAACGTCAGCATCAGCAACACCATCTTCAACAGCAACGACAACAACTTCAGCAACAACAACAACAAACTCAGACTTGGGTTGATTTTGAGTCTCCACCATATGACAGCAAACTACAACAAAAACAACAACAGAAACTGCATCAACAATTTATTCAGCAACAACAACAGCACACTTTTTCGATTCCCAACAAGAATACTCTCAAAGATGAAGCAGCCAATGATGATGAGGACGACGACGATGACGTGGGTGATGAAGGTAACAAGTTGTGGACTAAAAAGTTGAATGTAGATGCCATTAACAAACCCAGATCTAAATCATTGTTTGACCAATCATTTGGCTCGGAAGTAAGTCAGAGGCAGGCGAAGAAAAAGGTTTTGAGCTCTCCTGATGACGATGACGAGGTTGATGATGAAGATGATGATGATGATATCATTCGTGCTGGTGGCGATAATGATGGGAAAGAAAGTTCCAGTAAAAAGAAACAACACTCTGATAAAAATTCAGCTCATTATCACCGCCAGCACCACGAACATGCAACTCACAACCATCATTGGTTCCCTCACAGCCAATCAAAAAGCAAGCCTAAAAATAGCGGCAAATCAGAATTTGCCAATTTAGGCTTCACAGATGATCCGGATGCCATATCGTTCGGCAGCGATGGAATGGTAGGAATGGACTGGAATGAAAATGAAGTGAGGAAATCGACGGATCCTGCTAAAGTTCGACTCGAATTATCCCCAGATTACGTAGCCAATTTCACGACTCCAGTTTCTGATCAGGCTTTGATGGCAGCCACATCGGCGACTGCAACCACTGCTCACCACCACACGCTTCCCAGGGCTGGCTCCAATAAGAAGAAACAAAAAAACTCCAGCATGGCCTCTAGCATAGCCCAGTCTGATAACTCTGTAGATAAATTTGAGTTAGAAAAATCTGCTAAAGTTACCTACGTCTAGAACTATATTCATAGTCATCATCGTCATCATTGTGGCTATCAATTATTATCACATCATCATCAACATCGTTGTCGTCATCATCATCATGAATCTAAAAAAGATGATGATAACGATGATGTTGATGACGATGCCGATGATGGTTATGATAATGATGATGATGGTGATGATGATGATGGTGATGATGATGATGATGATAATAATAATAAGGATGATGATAAAGACGACGATGATGTTGGTTACCCAATTTGTTGAATTATCGTTTAAAAAATGCTTGATCAAAAAAAATTTCTATTCAAATATTTGTTGATGATGAAGAAGTTGGTGATGATGATAATAATGATGATAATAATAATAATAATTAAGACGTTATATTATCACCATCGTTATCTTTTGTCGTTATGATTATCTGGTAGATATTTAAACATGATTCTGATCATTTAGTGTAAAGCTTTAGACAACTGAAGGAACACTTGAATGTACGTTAAATTGGCTGTTTAGTTTCCAGGATAGTAATAATAGTTAGAATTATACTTATTAATATTATTATAATTGATTGATTGATTGATCGATTGATTGATTGATTGAATATTATTATAATTATGTTATAGCGCTGTCTTATTGATTTATACACTGGAATCCAAACAAAGCAATGATAATAATAGCACTAGTGATACTAGCTAAAAAAATTTTTTTCATTTGTAGGAGAAGAGAAAGTATATATAATCAAAACACCACCAACAACAATAATATAATAATAATCATTCTTATAATAATAATTATTGTTATCATTTTTCCGGATTATCAATCTTTTAAATGTTCGGTTAATCAATAATAATAGATTAAGTTGCGTTTAAATTTTTAGTTAGAACAGATAAAACAGATTAGTCCTTCATTAATTTTATCATAATTTATTATTTAGGCCTATGTATGAATCTGTTGTTTGTGCGTGCATGTGTGTGTGCGTGTATGTGTGTTTATATATAATACAATTTGTAGTTTTTCTTTTCGATATGCTGTTTAAGAATGAGGAAATGTTTATAAATCAGTAATTTACATTCTTCAGTAAGCTCGTTCGTTCATTCTCATTTCAAATAGCTGGCAGACGCTTTAAAAAAATTTTTTTGACGTGATGACGACGTGATTATTATTATGATGGTTATTTTTTGTTATTATTATTATTTATTGTTATTATTATTACTGTTATTATTGTTGTTGATGTTTTTGTTGTTTTTATTAATGTTATTATTTTCTGTTTTTTGTTTCGGGTGGCGTGGCACTTCGATGGTAGAAATTGGTTGCGTCAGTTTCGTAAATAATAATAATAACAATAATAAAACCAACAACAACAATAATAATTTTAATAATAATAATAATTTTTCCTAGTTATTATTCTTGCTATTGTTGTTATGGAATTGATTTGAAAATTCTTACTCTGATTATTATTGTACATTGTTCGATTTTTGCACTCATATATATATATATATATATATATATATATATATATATATATATATATATATATATATATATATATATATATATATATATATATATATATATATATA
>NW_008703782.1:1495323-1523653 GCF_000326865.2 Helobdella robusta | reverse complement strand
AGAAATGATTTGAAAAATCTCTCTCTGTATATATATATATATATATATATATATGTATATATATATATATATATATATATATATATATATATATATATATATATATATATATATATATATATATATATATATATTTACAATTTAAATTCTACCGAATGTTTGGCGTTAATATGTTTGTAGTTCGTTTTTTCGATTTTTCTCACAAAAGTTTTTTGGTGAACGTTTAGTTTATTAAAATTCAAAATAAACTTATTTTTCGAATTAAGGCAAATAAGGCCATATTTCGATTCCGAATGAATCATCATCAGTGCTCCTTGCTGTATATATAGGGAAATATTGACTTTGTCAAGATGAACTTTGACATTGTAAAAATTAACTTTGGTGTTGTAAAATTGAACTTTGATGCGAATTAGGTGTCAGGTTTCTTAATTGGTCTCCTTTTCTTCATCGATAGCATCATATTCTTCTTTGTCACTATTTACGATGCTAGTTTTTATTACTTCTTTGTTTTCGTTGTTAAATATATATATATGTATATATATATATATATATATATATTTATATGGTGTTATGGAGTTATATTATTATATTATTATTATTATTATTATTGCAATTATTGTTATTTCTCGTTATTTGTCTATACCCTTTATATTGTATATACGTTTTGTTTCTGATAACTTTGTGATTGTTCATATAGTGTTTATTATTATTGTTATTGTTGTTGCTATTATTATTATTGTTATTATTATTTTTGTTTATATTATTATTGTTAATCATTATTGCAAAATATCTTTCAACGAATTGATGGTCAAGATGTAATTGTAAAGTACAAATTAGCTCACCATTGCTTACTGTTGCTATTGTTATTATTATTTTATTATTATTATTATTTTATTATTATTATTATTATATAATTTGTACTACATAATATTGAACTTTCAATCTCATATTACTTGTTTATATTAATTTTTTTAAATCGATTTTTTCAATTTTCTTTCCAATTGCATTTGAAGTAACTCTCATTGAATCGCATACGTTACCTTATATAGATTTCCTTATAATATATTTTTATAGAATTGTTATAATTAGTCGGTAATTTTTTCCTAAATAAAATTTCAGCTTATGGTTTAATTAGTTGAAATATAAAATAAATAATTTAATTATTAAATAAGTAAAATATGGAAATGAATGGTAATGTAATTTATCTTTGAAATATGACATTGATTGAAAAGTTTAATAACGATTAATAACATTTACAATAAATATGGATAGATTTGGAAATGATTAAAACATTTTAATTCATTCGCGAAATGATTGGCTAAAAAATTTACCAATTGTACTAAATATGGCTTGAAAATGTACTAACTGTACTAAAAATTGTTTAGGAAATTCTTTTAATGATGAAGATGAAATAGATTAGAAAGGTTTAAAGACAGGGCAAAAAATGAATGAATGGACGGATGCAGGGCCGGATTGAAGGTGGGTCAGATAAGGAATTGTTTAAAAATGTTGCTATAAAGCGAACAAGTCACCAACTTTTAAAAAGCAAATTATTGGCATGCTGATAATAAAATACCAGCACTAAATATTTGGGGCTTCCAGTTCTTTGCTGCTCTGCGTTTTAATTTTGGCTCTGAACGGATATATGAATCGATTGAAGGATAAATGACTGAGTTGATGGATAAATGGATCGATTGATTGATGTATGAATGGGTATATATATATATATGATGCTGTATAGTGTGCAAACTTTTATCATCATTACTTAAGTGTTTCAGTGTGTCATATTTGTATTTCTGTAAGTTTTTATGCACATTGATTTTTTTTTGTTCGTGAGTGATGCATGTATTTTTTAATTCAAAGTTAAAGAGCATCAGATGAGCTCTCCTCCGATGGAATAACTCTTTTGATAGCAAATCATTTGATACTGATTCTTTTGATCTGTTCGTTCGTAGTTCAAACTCATACCAAATATGCAATCAAAAATTCTTTTCATGTATTTTTAACATTCTTTTTTAATTATCAACCATTTGTTTAAAAAAACTCAATAAATTGTGGTGATTTATTAGTATTCTAGTTAAACTTCAACTTCATTGACTTATTCAACGCATCGAAAAAAGTGTGCGCTGTAAATATATATAAAAATTTTATTAAATTTTTAGTGTCGTTGATAAGCTTACAATCTAAAATGGCTTCGTTTGAATTTTATTTGCTGTGTTTTAGATGAAATATATTAAAATCGAGATTCAAAATTTCAAATCATTATGCTAGGCAATGTCCGTGTCAAATTTTTATCCTCCGGCTAGAAACGTCGCCAAGTGCTTTTCGACGTCCAAGCGACCTCCGGTTCCCGGGAAAGAAGATTCGAACTCATTAAATCCCCAACAACTTCATCAACAAAATATTAATAACTATAATAGTAGTAATAATATAAATAATACGTCCGCCCAACCACAGCAGCAGCAGCAGTGCCATCTACATAATGTACAAATCCACAAGGACTTCCATCAAACACAAAATCAAATGGAATCCAGTTTCGTCACTCCACGAAGGTCCAATGCCAATCCGCCTAATCCAGAGAACAAAAACATAACGACGACCAAAGATGATGCTTCATTTTCTTCACAGAGATCTGACAATTTTTTTTCTACAACGAATGATAGACTCAAAGAACCACTGGCACCCCTAGGATTTGAACCGGAGGGAAGTGATTCTCTGGATCAAAATTTTCAGGAGAGTAGTAATAGCAGTGGGGGATTGTTGCATTTAAAATGGACAGAAAGTTTTCATAATTTGATGCAGGATATAGATGGCGTTAAACTATTTAAAGAATATTTAAAGGGAGATAATTTTAGTGACAAACTAATTGATTTTCACTTTGCGTGTTTGGGCTTTAAAATTAAAGTTTCGACTGATCCTGAAAACTTTTCAAACTTAGCAAAGTCTATTTATAAAAAATTTATTAAAGGTGATTCTATGCCTTTAAAATCATCTGTCAAGAAGCAAATAGTTGAAGCTTTGAAGACGAAAAATATCAACGAAAGCATTTTTGATGTGGCCCAAGCAGAAATCGATTTAATCTTAAAAACAAATCATTATCCAGCATTTCTTACCTCAGATATTTTTATAAAATTTGCTGAAACTGAATTAGAGAATTCAAAAATCAGTAGTGGCTCAGATAGCCTCGATCGAAACAGATCTGTTACCAATAGATTAGAGACTTTAATGGAAGATCATGAGTTGAAAAACATTGACCAATCATTTTCGATATCTTCAATGTCATTCATTTCAAATGATGATTTTCAGAATTCCAAATTGGACCCACACAACTATTCGACTAGCACGGGCACTAAAAGTTTTAGGTAATTATAACATAAAATGTGAAGAATAGTGCTGCTGATTAAAATGATTTTTAATTAATTTCTATATAATTTTATAATTGGCCATTACTAAATAATTAAAAATTACTCTCATTAATAATTAATTGTTTCTATTATTAGATCTCACCATCAAAACGACTACAGTTTTGAAAACCGTCAACTGGCTGCCTGCAACAACAGTGTTGCAGCGACGTCTGCCATAGACAGCGAGGGCTTCACAAGCGACCCGATGAATGATGATGCAATTTCTTTCACATCCAGTAGTTTGTTAGTGTGTGTGTGTGTGTGTGTGTGTGCTTTCTTGTTTTTCATTTCTGGGTTTGGCTGAGTTGGGTGCGTGTGTGTTTGTGCATGTATGATGCGTATGTGTGCGTGTATGATGCGTATGTGTGCACATGTGTGAAAATATGATTATAACTAGGACGTAACAATATTCTATTGATATCCTCTCAGTGAAGATAGCATAAAAATAAATTACCTTATTTATGATTCAGCTAATTGAGGCAATTTATATTTTTCTTTTGATGACAGACAGCTTATGGTTTATCCAAAAGTGATCAATTACTCTTTTTTTATTTTTTTAAATGCAACGCTTGTAGCTTTTATTCTGTTTCTATTAATCTATTCTAAATAATTTGCCCATTATTTGTTGTTAATTTTTTTTCAAGTTTTGTTCTTTGCCAATTTTATGCCTAATATTTATAAAACTTATTTTTATTAACTTGATATTTTGCTGAATAAAAGATTGTTTCAATTCAATTCAAAGCTATCTCTGGTTATAGCTCTTGTGAAATAATACAAATTATACAATTAAATGGTTTTTTATCATTTATCTTACTCTTGCAAAAAAATTTTTGTTCACCTAACTAATTAGCATAATTTCCATTCCCAACATCAGGGATGGGCGTGAACAACGAACTCTGGGCAGCTACAAAAAGCATATGCAGATGATGAACAAGAAAAATGATCACAACAGCAATAACATTGTAAACAGCAGCAATAGCGTAAAACACGTCAACAACAACATCAACTGTCTAAACTCTTTCGTTATACCTGTTAGTTGACTTGGTCATATAATTTTCTATTGGGGTTTTTCAAGATTAGAAAGAGCTAGTGTTTGGCTTTGGCTGGCTGGTATGGTAAGGTTTTATAAAGAATGGTATTAAATTTGCTGCTTAGATAAGAATCTATATCAGTGGTATGCTGTTGGTGTTGTTGTCATTTCATTCTTATCACCATCATCATTACTTATATTATTTTTAAGGATGGGATTTATTTAGGAGTACATTAGTAATTTTTTAAAATTATTTCACAGTTTGAGAGAGAATCATCTCACTGTCAATTCTTATCTCTGTTATTATTTGCATTCCATTTATATTACTTTTTTGTCAAATAATTTTGGGTTGCAAATTTTTATCATTCTATTGCTTGGATATTAATAAATTAATTGTTTGTCTATCTATCTATCTATCTATCTATCTATCTATCTATCTATCTATCTATCTATCTATCTATCTATCTATCTATCTATCTATCTATCTATCTATATATCTATCTATATATCTATCTATATATCTATATATATATCTATCTACATATCTATATATATATATATATATATATATATATATATATATATCTATTTATTTATCTGTCCATCTATCTATAATATCAATTAATACTATAATAATATTTGATTTTATAAATTATAAATTTTTTCTACCTTATGTATTATGTACAGAGAACTCAAAAGGGCATAGTAGCTAACGTCTGCCAGAGTGACCCAAAACATTTTTCCGAGCTACTGATGGTGAAGCTGAATAAACTAAAAGCAGACCAGGATCTCCAGCGGATTTCGTCGCTGCCATCTTGCGTGCTTTCCAACTATCTTAAAAGCCAAACTAATAGTAGTAGTAGTAATAATAATAATAAATCTGTATTGTCGATGTTGTCGTCTGCTCCTGTCGATCACGAATACGAGTCCATGAAATGTTTAGAGCAGCATTGTTCTAACATTGGGGAAGATTGTTCGAAATTTCCCGCCTATTCTAATAATAATAATAATATCTCTCTAGCTGGTGCTCCTAGCAGCAGCAGCTATGGCAGCAAGCAACCAGGTTATCACTATCAACTGAAGCAAAAACTTCAGAAGTACGTGAACAACCTCAGTAACAACAACAACAGCATCATTAATAACAATAACGTCATCAACAACAGCAACAACGTTAATAATAATTTGAGCGGTTATATAGAAAATGCTGATGATGGTAATAATATTATTGAAAAGTGTTGTTGCTGCGACAGATGCGATTTTGCTGACAGTGATAGTTTATCGGCTCATGGTCTGTATGTGAATAGGCAACAGCAGCAACAACAACAACAGTTAAACAACAACACGTTGCATCATCATCATCATGGTCACCATCGACGTCATCACAAATCTTTCCAACAAGGCCTACAACAACAACAACTACTCAGACAAAAGCAACATCAATGTCCAGCCACATTAACTGATCAGCTGCGAGAACATGTTCGATCCTTTGCTCAACAACAGCAGCAGCAACAACATACGAGCAGTAGGAAACTTGTATTTGACAACGACGACAACATGAACAACAACAGCATCATCAACAACAACAACATTATCATGAACAACAATAACATCAACAACTGCAACATCATAGGTAACAGTAGTTACCTCAATTCGCAACAACAACAACAATTGGCTCACACTGCCATGTTACCAACGCAGCAACAAACACATAACCAGCAATTGATGATGTCAACGTCATTTTTACCACCAAATCAACATTTTCAAGATTGCAACTCCTCTTACCAGCCAACAAAACACAACAACCCCCACCACAACAAATCTGGTATGAAACGATTGGCCGACTATGATGTTGTCACGACATCAAATAACATCAACAACAGCTACTACCACCACCACAACAACAACAGCAGCAATGTGCTAACATCAACGTCGATGTCATCGTCCTCATCTATGGTTCCATCTGCAATTTTAAGTGATGCCACTAACGAAAGGTTGATCATGTGTTTATCTACATTGTAAAATGAATTAACCATTCAACTATTAATTAATTAGTTAATTAATTAGGTTTAATTAATTAAATTTTAATTTAACGCTAGGGTGTTGACGTGGATGGGTGGTGGTGAAAAGATGTCGGCGTCAAGGGTCAAAAGTTCAGCTGATGCCTCATCCATCAGAAAGTCATCTCATACCAGGTTTGTCAATTTTTCTTTCACTATGTGTCTGTCTGTCTGTCTGTCTGTCTTCATTTTTTCTGGCTCAGCTGTTGTAATGATAACAACCATTTTGCTTGCAAACAGTGATTTGTTATTTCCGAAATTATGTAATCAGTATATAAATATGTACGCTATAAAGTATGTGTATCACAATTGATGATACTTCATTGAAATGAATGAAATGACATTAGCAGCGGGATTTTAAAACTTACCAGCAGCAAGAAAACCATGACAGCAACATCGACGACAGCAGTGAATCAGACGACGACGTCGACGAAGTCTTCATCGTCGTCGTCTTCGGTCGTGGGTGTGAACAGTACGGTCGTTGGCTACTATTTTTGCGATGAGTCCATACCCTACAGGACTACGGTGCCCGGGCGGCGAGTGACCCTTGGTCAGTTCAAGCAGCTCATCAATAAGAAGGGAAATTTTAGGTTGGTTTGGTGGGGGATTGACTGGTTGTTGATTGGTTGGTTGATTCATTGATTGATTGATTGGTTGGTTGATTCATTGATTGGTTATATGAAATTAATATTTTATTTGAATATTGAATGATTATTATTTTTTATTATATTAAACGGTTATTTAAACGCACAAACACTGTCCACTTGATCACGCCACGCTATACCTCCAACCTGCACCCTCCAGGTACTTCTTCAAGACCGCCTGCTCGGATTTCGACGACGGTGTCGTGCACGAGGAGGTAACTGACGACGACCAAATCGTCCCCATGTGGGAGAATAAAATACTCTGCAGGGTCAAACTCACCAAGTGATCAACTCACCTTCAACGACTCACTTCCGCCATCTTTTATCATCTGTACATATTTACACACACACACACAGATATATATATATGTATATATATATATTTATAGATATATATGTATATATAATATATAAACGTACCAATGATCAAACAAGATGTTGCTTTTTCCTTGATATTTTTTTCGTTGATTAAATTCACTCATGTGATCTATAAATACAGGTAACTTGATAGTTTTCGACTGTATAATGTAACTGTATTGATATTGGTTGATATTATTGGAGCTGAAGTGAGTGTGCGCGCTGGTGTGTGCTGGTTTGCTTTTGTGTGCTCTTGTAAATACATATGCAAAAACACACTTTTGTATGTATTTATACAAAGTAGACATACCTATACAAGCTTATACTTATATTCATATATATATATATATACCACACACACATTACATATGTATATTTATATATAATGTATGTGTGGTATGTATGTGTATATAAGTATAAGCTTGTATAGGGTTATACAAATACATACATACAAAAGTGTGTTTTTGTATATGTGTTTATATATGCGTGTGTATGTTTGTAAATATATGTTGATCTATTTATAAAAACACACCCACATGTGTGTATATATATATATAATATATATATATATATATATTTATATGTATACGTACAGTATCATCTTGAGTTAAATAGTATAAAATATAATTTATTCACACTAAAACTAGTCCCTTGTGTCAAATATCTTAGTATTTTGATATAAAATTCATATGTATATATTTATTAAAGATGAAGATACTACTAATAATAATAATGATGATGACTGCTTAAGTATATTATGACCTATACTTTTCGTAAATAACAGTAATATTGATGAAATCAGGTTGGCCTGCTGCATGCAATTGCGCGCATATGACTCTATTACGTTCGATCAATATTTAATGTTTAAAATAATTTTTATTTAGTTTTACTCTCTAGTTGTTCTTCTCTGTATTTAGTTTTTTTTTATATTTTTATAGCTAGTTAGGTTGTATGAAAAGTTTGCCTGTTTTTTCTTTGAAAAAAAGGATATTATTATTGTTGTTGCAATGTTTGAAAACTTGTTGAAAATGTAAATTAGATTTAGTAGGAGATGTATATTTAGATGTTTTTTTTTTATTTTCTATATAGGTATGTAGATCATTTTTATTTATTAAGTTACTCATTTATTAATTTATCCATTCATTTATTTATTTATAATTAACAATTGTCTCTGTTTCTTTTTTTGTATTTTAATAGAGTATCTCTGAGCGTTTAAATCGTGTCGATACGTGACATTTTGATATTTTATTTTATTTTTTACCTAGCATACTGTCAACGTATAAATCTTTTTTTAAATTAATCATTCAATCAATCAATTGGTTAATTGACTGATTAATAAATTAATTACTCACTTAATTGATTGATTGAATCTTTATGGTCAGTATTCAACTGTGTTGAATTCTCTTATATATAAATGTATATATTTTTAAACAAAAAAATTATTTTCTCAAATAAAAAAATCTTAAAATCCAGATGTTACGCTTTAGTTTTTAACATTCTCTTTTATTGGTATAGGAACTCGATGAATTTGAGTGAGAGTTTAGCATACCTATCCTGTTTGTATGAATATCACATATGTGAATTTCGATATCTTTTTTTCACGTATAGGTTTATTTACCCATCATGAGTGTCATCGAATTTTTTTCATTTTAACTTTCCTGCAAGCAAAAGAAGCATTAAGATCACATATTTGTATTCTTTAAAAAAAACTAGCCCTACCAGTTTGAGTACTCCTACACTATAATCGCTGATTTACTGTGTATGAAGTTTGGTACAAACATCTTCAGTTTAAAAAAATTGGTGCAAAAGATGATGTGCTGATATATCCACGTTTCCAATATATTAAATCAATTTTTTTTATGAAGAAGGGTCACAAAAATGTGTACTTTTCACGTGAACGTGTGTACTATTGAATGGAGTGAGCCAATTTACTTAGGTGGAATGAATCAGGAAGATGAGTGATGTTCTTCATAAAAAAGAACACAGAAGTTGAGAATAATAAAGATTGTTATTTCATGTCCGGATTCAAAAATTAGTCGCAGTAGAAAGAAAAAATTGTTAAATAATTAGCCTAGATAGACGCAGTATTATTTATGGTGTTGTTTATCCCAGGCCTTGCTGAAAGCGTTCACTTTTAAAAAAATGATTAAAAGTTAACTTACAAACAGCGTGAATTTCTGAATTAACTTATTTTTTACAACTTATCTTTCGTTTATTGTTCACTACTTTTTACTGAAAGCATTAATTCAACAAAATTGTATTTATGGCATCTAAAAATGCACCTAACACTTTCACTAATTTTCAGAGGAACTTAATTTCTCCGAAGATCAAACTACTCACCCCAACAACTATGACAGCTGCTTCGGGGCCAGTCAGAGCTACTGATGTCCTTGCTTCAGACGAATCGACATCGTCTCATAGTGGTAAGTTATTTAAATTTCTCTTTTAAATTTATTTTAATTAAATTAAAATGTTGTTTTTTTAATCTAACTAAAATCTGAATAAACTAACTTACTACTAACGGAGCACTGAAAGTTTAAAATGTAATAAAAAATAATTAATGAAGAAAACATTAAATTTAAATTAAAGATTATTATTTTTTTTTAATTTTGTAGGAGCTTCTTCAACGAAAACCTTTATCCAAAGATCAGCTTCATCAGATGCCATCGTTTTGATGGACAGCCTGCAGGGTGGAGCCTCTCACACATTAGGAAAATCTGTATTCACGTTTTTTTCTTTAAAAACAATAATATGAATTTTCTTGTATTTATAATTAAATTTTGTTTTTTTTTATAAATTATTTTATTTCTAAAATCTAAATAAGTGTTAACCGACTCCCGCCAAAGCCAAAACCTATGCAAGCGTCAAGTTCAAATCTCAGGAGACACTTGACTCCAAACCTACCATTCAGCATAGCAACTAACTACCACAAGATGCTGGAGTCCAGTGCAAGTGAACAGAGATATCCATCTTTCAGCAAATGGCTCCAAGGCAGCACAGAATATCTAAATCAGGTTTTTGTTTTTTTAGTTTATATATCAACCAGGTTTTTGTTTTGTTTCCTGTCTTAGCCTACATTTGTGTTTGTTTTTGCATTTTTTAAAAATGTGATTTGAAAAGAGGTATAATGATGTTTTATAAATTTTTCTTCAAACTAGGAATTAGAGAAACTGGCTCTAGCAAATGAGATGGCAGAGAAAGAGGTGTGTATTATTTTATTCATTTCAATGTTTCATCATCATACTCATCATTGTTATAATCATTTTTACCAATATTATCATTATTACTATCACCATCTTCATCACCATCTTCATCTGTATTATCACAATCATTAAGCCATCATGTATATTATTATCATTTTACTAAAGTGATGTCCAATGTATTTTAAGAGATTTGTTGTCTTATGTTTTAAACTTTGCTGGTGTCATAAGGTTTTCTTTCTTGTCTGAATTTGTATGTTTATAACATTGAAAATACTTTATTAATATTTATATCTCTCATTTGTTTTTCTAAATTTCTTATCAACAGTTTTCTGTTTAACTTACCTATTAATGTATCTTACATGTAAATTGCAAAATGTATTTTTAGCTTGAATATATTTAGAAAAAAAAAAATTCAATTATCATATTTTCCTGTCATCATAAGAACTTAAAGTTCATTAGCGTATCAGATTGTTTGATGATTTTTACAATAATTGTGACATCATATAACATATAACATATCATATATATCATATAACATATAAAACATATACAGCATATAACATTGTATCATATAAAAAACTTGAATGGGTTAACTGTGATATTGATGATGATATTATATCATCTCACCCAAAACAGAAACTATCCTCCATACCTGACGGCCACAGAGCGCCTATTGACGAATTGTTATTGATGTTTTGTGATTCACCCAACAACAGCAACAACAATGACTTCATCGAAGGTTCTGATGGCGTTGCAAGGCATAAGAAAATAGCCATCAATGACATCAATGTCATCAGTGACAGTAACAACAACAACTTGTCAACAGATGATGAAAACAACAACAACACTGAAACTTGTAGTTCAGCTGGTAAGAAAGAAGTTATGATTAAAAGTATTACTAATGTCATAAGCGTGTGTCGTGACATCAACGACAACACTACCCCCAGCAACAACAACAACATTGATTTTGCTGTTGCTGACATTACCACAACCTCTCAGAGACAACAACTTGCTAACAACACACTTGACAACACCAAGCCTCCGTTAATAATTGCAAAACTCCCATTACAACAACAACAACAATCCCAACACCAACAACAATCCCAATCCCAACACCAACAACAAAATGTACCTAGCATACCAAGCAACCAATCGGCTTTTGTCACCCTACCAAGGTCATTCAAGGTCAAACAACTCGGGGAAGTTACCATGGCAACCACATAATTACTTTATTACCATGAAATGATTACTTTATTGTATAACTTTTATTGCATAACTGTGTTATGAATAAACACACATACACGCACACACACACGTGCACACACACATAATAATTGCTATGACTAGATAGACTGTTATTTTTGCGCATATAGTGATATTAATAAAACATAAACTAATAAATATCAAACAGTGTTTTATCTAGGTTATAATGATGATAGTAGTTACTTAACTACATTGATGATGATGATAATGACGACAATGATGATAATATCATTAACAATAATATATATAATAATAACGACGATGATAATGCTAATAATGATGACGATAATGACTATGTGATGGTGATTTTGGTGATGAAACCTGCCATAAGATAATTTTATTCATTTTTCCAATTACTAACGCTTGTTCATAGTAAAGTCATCAGTGTGGAGTGAATTAAACCCTTGTACACATATTTATTATTATTATTACGATTATTTATATAAATATTATTATTACGCTTATTATTATTATTTTTGTTGTTCGTTTGTAATTGCTGATATTAATGGTTGAATGTTGTTGTTGTTGTGATCGGCTATTATTTTTATTATTTACTGATATTTATGGACGTTATCAAGTGTGGCTCTGTCACTATTGTTATTACTTAGTATTATTATGTTTTCCTTTATACATACGTGCGTATGTATTTATACGTATACATATCTATGTATATCAGGGCTGGTAATATCGAAATACCGCTATCGCCGATACTATACCAACGATACTTTTTTAATATTTGCTCTGATATCGGCAATAATTTTGATACCGAATATTGATCGAACTCGATATCGTCGATACTTTTTAGACAGATACCATCGCTTTGAACGTCAAGCGGATATATTTTCTTTCACTAATGATCATTTCAATTTTCAAAGTTTAGAGCGTTTTCTAATTAGTAAGTTCAGTATCTAGAACTAAATTTCGCCGTCTTTTGCATGTTTGCATTTGGAAAATTTGTTTCAATCTCCGCTGTCCTTAAAATTGAAAAAAAAAAACAAAAGTATCATTATCGGTATTGCCAGATATGCCCCCAGAAACAAGTATCGCTATTGATATCGGCAATACATTTTAAAGCCGCTATTGCTATTGACGATTTTTGAATACCATTGAATGTTAACAACCCTGATGTATATGTATGTAAGCCATATCTGATTTCTTACCATAATTTTTGGCTTGTTCAGTAAGTATATACATATACACACATGTATACTATATACTTATACTCTATATCTAAGTATATATATATATATATATATATATATATACTTATATGATAATTATATATATATATATACTTTTGAAAATAAAATCATTAAACAAAATGGGAGCGTTATTTTAATGATCCTATCTTCATTTATGATTTTTTAATAAAGCCAAGAATATATATATATATATATATATATAATTATATATATATATATATATATAGAGAGAGAGAGAGAGAGAGAGATAAAGATGGAAGAGAGAGAATAAGAAAAGTCTTATAACAGTCTAGTGCTTGTACAATTTCTGCGCCTAATATATTTCTTATTACACACGTAATTGAACGCCTTTGCCTTTTAAGACATCTATTCGTAGATCATTATTTAAGGATTGAAAACGTTTAAAAAAAATAAAATGAAAAGAACAGTAATATTTAGATTCATCTCAATGAACCAATCTGTCAATCAATCACCCGTTTAATCAATCAATCAGTCAACCAATTAATTAATCAATTAAACAATTAAATTTTTAATAGAAAAAGACCTTTATTTGTAGTTCGGTTTTTAATCTAGTAATTTAGGCAAGCAAATTTTAAAAATAACTGTAAATAATTAAAGAATAATAGTATGATTAAATAAATGTAAATAAAAAAACGATTTTGTACGAACGTATGTGATTATTTACGTCTGTGTGTGTGTGTGTGTGTTTGTATGTATTTTGTATGTTGTTTGTATGTATGATCATTAATATGTTTCACTAATGATGAACACAACTATTTTAGCAAATAATTTGTTGTCATCAAAGCACTTTGTAGAATACCAAATCTATCTAATAAATAACAGATAAATGCTACTTGTTACGGAATCCCATTTACATATATGTATCAGGGATGCAGCGAATACCGAATTTGGTCGAATAGTTAATTAGTTAATTCAATATTCGGCCAAATACCAAAAAATTGATAAAAAAAATCTTATTTTTTAGAATGAAAAACAAGCTCTTAAAGCAATTTATGTCTATCCAACAATTCTTTGTCGGGATAATATTCCATGAATCTCTCGTTCAAAATCAGATGCTTCAACAGCTATGATGGCCAAAAAATTTATCGGTGATAATAACGATCAATAATAATTGTTCTGGAATCCAAAAATTTGATGGTTTATTGCAAACGAGTATTGCAATATTTGACTATTCGTCTTTTAAGAATGGCTGAAACCGAATGTCAAATTTCGACCAAATATTCGGTACATCTCTGTATGTATATATATATATATATATATATATATATATATATATACATATAACTATTATTATTATCAATCAATCAACGATCCTCAGTGAATTTTGCAAACAGATGGGTCTTGAGATCCGCTCTGAACTAAGTAAAAATTATAAAAAAATTCACACATCAAACTATTTCATTACAATGTAAACAAATATATATATATATATATAATATATAAAATATATATAAATATATATATTGTATATACGTAAAAATTTAAAATTATAACACGATGATGGAAGAATGATAAAATCAGGAATCATTTCATTGCATGAACAACAAATGATGATGATAATAATAATAATAATGATAATAATAATAATAGTTATAGACTCAATAATTTTTAGGTTAGCACAGCATATATAGCAAATATATGAGGAATTCTTTAAACTTTAGGCACGCGTTTAAAAACACAACTATGTCAATCAAAATAATGGAGAGCCGTTACAACCTTAACGTTCGTGTAGAAATCCACACACATCACACACATGTGTAGTAGAGTCTGTGCGTAAAAATATGTATATTCTATATAAGTACATGTATAAAAAGAGACAGAGAGAAAATCTATATACACAAACACACACAAACACTAAGTTTATATATATATATATATTTATATAAACATAGAAAGTCAGAGAAAGAAAGACGGAAAGAGGGGGAGAGAGAGAGAAAAAAGACACAAAGAGAGAGAGAGAGAGAGAGAGAGAGAGAGAGAGGAGAGAGAGAGAGATGTAAGGAAGGCAAAAAGTAAATCAACATGATAGATGAATCATAAAATGTTGTAAAACACAATAATATTCTTATCAATAAACATTGTAACGCCCTTATTGTAGCAAGCAAAAAATGCAAAATCATCTATAAAAAAGATTCAAAATAATGTGGGTATATGTGTTGGAAAAAATAAAACAAAACGTTTTCATTGCAAAAAAGTATGATCAATGTACGAATGTCACTATATGTAATGTATGCATGCGTGTATGCGTATGTGCATGTACATATGCATCAACATTAAATTATCTTGTTTGAAACTTAATTATGCAAGACCTGAGTTCAAAGTTCAAATTATATTTAATATGAGATGAATGTTGGATGATAATCCGCAGAAATAGCATGTAATAAAATAAATAAATGAATAAAATTGTTTAATTGAGATGAATCACAGGCTGTTTTATAGAAAAAAAGTATTTAAGAGTATGATTAAATAAAAGCCGTTATTATATCAAAGTCAGTTTGATAAAATTGCCGCGTAATTAAATTCATCAAAATCTGTGAAATAATTTTACTACTAGAAAATAATCGTGGAACCATAAAAATTTGCGCGAATTTTTTTTTAATTCATTTAAAAAGCTCTCTTCCTATCATTATACTTGCAGAGGGGGATATCTAAGGGATTTTGAGTTTCCGAAAACAGGCTAGGAACGGGCTGGGATCTGGCTATGACGTCATAATTTTCGTAATCACCATCTTCCGGAGGATTAGAGTTAGATAGAGTGGATGATAAAACCGACCTCCTAACTTCGGAACGAGAGAGCGCGCGATTGGATGAATGAAGGAACAATGAAACTGAATCAGTACTTGAAGGGACAAAATATCTGTAATGAAAATGAAAGTGAAAGCGTTGAAAATTCAAGCAATATAATGTAATAATAATAATAATAATTTTTATTTAATAATAATAATAACAACCTCCTTCCATGTGGATTGTTAACGACGAAGCTCTCCTTCCTTCTACTCGACGAATACATCATTCCATCACAACTTTCACTTTCCATCAAATTTCGATGCCCTCCTTGCTGGGAATCCAGGCGAGATAAAAATAGATCGCTGCACGTAGTAGGGAAATTCCTCACAGAGTTATCATCAGCGTAGCTGGCACTTTCGTTTGCGGCATATTTATTTATAGATAACGAGGAAGAGGACGAAGTTTGAGGTGAATAATTTCCCCCTCCTTTCACCTCACCCCGCCCATCTCTCCTGGTGATGGTGCTATTTTTAAATGAATATGCCGGATATCGCTTGATACTCGAAAACGAATCGTCTCGATTGACGCCTGGTTTTTCCAAGTTTTGTTTTTCAATCAGGGATGGGTGTGAACTGTTTATCGGTGCGGAGATCTCTAGCTCGTTACTGGCATACTTCTTAGTCAGATTCCTCTTCAAATTAGCACTGGATGGCTGGTTGTTACCATCCCCACTGGTGCTGAGAACATATCTCTCCTTGCCAGTCATTTCATCACTCGCTACTGACCTATTCTTCCACATGTAGTAACTTCTCGTGAGTACGTTAAGTTTTTTCAAAATGACCTCTTTTTCTTCATCTTGGATCTGATTGGTCGAATCTAGGGCAGCCGCTGCCAGCGGTGGCGAATCGACTTTTGACAATTTATTTTTCGATTTGACGGATCGGTTGCTAAGACGGAGAATGCCCTGCCTGAAGAACGCCAGAGATGAGGAATCTTCCGGAGGATCAAGGTCAAGGTCTTTTGATTTCAAGGCCACTGTGTGTTTGTGTGTATGTGTTTGCGTTTGAAATGTTGCTTTGCCGTTTAGAACAAATGACCAGCTTAACAATAACAATGGTGATAGCAACCAAAACTTTTACTAACGCAGAGCTTCAGTACTTGGAAGTAATTGCAGACTATTGTTAGGATTATTATTATTATTATTACTGCTGTTGTTATTATTATGGTTATTATTATTATCAGCTGACAGAAATATTGAACACCCCTCAATAACAGCAGGTAAACCGGCCTCGTCCGTCCAATCAGAAAAAAGCCATTCACTCTGTGATGCAATAAACAAAGTTTTGAAGTATAAAAATTATGGAAAAGTAAAAAAATATTTAATAAAAACCACAACAAAGACAACAATAATAATAACAACAATGAAAATGTCAGCAACAACAATAACAAGATCAAAAATTAACATAAATAATGATAAGCTCCACAATGTGTGTCTGCAAATTCATGTCTGCTATCATCTGATTGGTCAGCTCGTTTTGAGGGTCGTCGCTTTGTGGGTGGACCAATGAGGGGCCGAACATTATGGCCAAGTTATGCGCATTCATCTGCATAAATTATCATAATTATTAATATTATTAATGTTATTATGAACTTTATATTATTCAGCAATGCATTTATTGGTGTTGTATTATAGACATGTATGGCGAATCTACTGAGCCATCATCAAAGGCGCTACTAATTGTGCTCCGTTTTGTTAGAAAGATGATGATGTTTCAAGCGGCTTGATTGATGTGATTGATATCATATCAATCCCGAACACATCAGGATTGATATCATATCAATGTCCTTGAAATAAATATTGATATCATATTAATCCCGGAACCCTCAGGATTGATATGATATAAATATTTCTTTTAGGAACATTCGAAACTGAGTTTAGCATCTCTTTCAAGCGGGCCGGTGTCTTTCAAGTTAGACAGTTTTTAACTGTGAGAATTATTTCAAATCGTATTCTGTCCTCAGTCGATAGCCAATGAAGTTCAATCTTCATGTAGTCAGAAATACTGGCAGCTATAGAAAGTTGAGGAGTTGGTCTAGCAGCCACCTCAGAACCGTTGAATAGACTCCAGGTGATCTTCACTGAGACCATGCAAAACAGAATTGCACTAAGCAATTGCCTCAATGAATAAAGTTGTTGTTGTTGTTGCTACTAATAATTTTATTACTAACAGTAGTAGTAGTAGTAGTTATTGTTGTTATTATTTATTTCTATTCCAATCATCATTTTCATACAAATAAACCCTTCCAATTCAACCAATCAACAAATAAAGCAAGAAGTTCATTTCATTAGCTTTGCCCTGATTGGCTGACCTTATTCTCAGGCTCGTTTTCGGCAATCCTGTGAAGATGATTGGCCAGAAATTTGAAGGTTTCCCTGTTCGTGATTGGCAGTTCGACGAGAAGGGATTTTAATTTTAGTAACTTCTTTTCGTGGTCGGAGATTCGAGAAATTTGTATCGCTAGGTCGTACAATTCTGTATGTGCATTTGTTATTGTTTACAAGTTTATTGTTTTGCGTGTGTCCGTGTGTGTGTGTGTGTGTGTGTGTGTGTGTGTGCGTGTGTATGTCTGTCTGTGTGCGTGTGTATGTCTGTGTGTGTGTGTGTGTGTGTGTGTGAGTGTATATCTTATCATATCATCATCAACAGCAATAAAACAACGACATCAATATCATCATCGACAACAATATCACCAACAATCATTATCGTCATCTACATCATTATAATAATAATAATAATAATTATTATTATTATTATTATTATTATTATTATTATTACTGACCATAGGACATGAGAGGTTCGGGCAGTTTTCTAAAGAACAACTTCAGAAGACTGCCAACGACATTAACATCCATCCATCGGTCATTCTCGAAGTTTATCATGTCTGGATCCTGATTTGTAATCAGTCAATCAATCAATCAATCAATCAATCAATCAATCAATCAATCAATCAATCAATCAATCAATCAACCAATCAATCAATCGATCAATCAATCAACCAATCAATCAATCCATCAGTCGTTCGGTCAGTCAATTATTGACGAGTAGTTAATATTAATAATATTCATCACTAGCATTTTATTCACGTTAGAGCAGCCAACCTTATTCAGTTCGGCTATCAGTTCATTAACGCCCGCGTTATTTCCAGGAATTCTATAAATACCTTTGTTGGAAATTCCAAGACTTTCAACAACACCCACGCAGAACTCAACGATAGCAGGAATGTGCTAGGGAGGAAATAAATAGCAGAAATCAATAAAAAAAAACAATCCAAAGCAGAGAAAAATTTGACCAAACTGCTACTAATTTCAAAACATATGAATGTAAAATTCATGTTGGATTTTGTATTCCAAGCTATGAACATGTATACAACTCACTCTTTCATTCCTTCACATATTCATTCATTCATTCCTTCGTTGGTTCATTCATTCATTCTTCAGCATCCTTACCCCACCACCAACACCACCCACCTGATGATCTCGAGCAGACGACATGGGGCACATGTGGATGGGCACTCCGAACGTATCAACGACGAACGAAGCCTTCGCATGCTGGTGACCTTGGGGCCCTTTCATGACCTTCATCAACTTCTGTTTCCATGACGACCAATCCAGGGCCGGCCTCGACGACGAAAGATTTTCTGCTTTGGCGGGTTTTTCCGATATAAAAAAAATGTCTGCAGTTTTTATTCCATCGCTTTCTTAAACTTTCTTTCCAAAAATTTGTAACATTTCATCGAGGGAAGAATAAAAACAGTATACTCTATGAGGTTTTAAAAGGCCACACTGTCGTTATTATAGTAGTAGTAGTAGTAGTAGTAGTAGTAGTAGTAATAATAATAGTAATAGCAGCAGTAGTAGTAGTAGTAGTAATAATAGTAATAGCAGTAGTAGTAGTAGTAGTAGTAATAATAGTAATAGCAGTAGTATTAGTAGTATTAACATCATCATCGTCGTCGTCGTCGTCGTCATCTCATTTAAACTAGACGAAAGCTCTGTAAACTTCAAAATTATTATTTTTTTTGATTGAGTTAGTAAAATAAATACTTGTAATTGGAAAAATTATTTAATACATACGCACGTACGCACGCACACACACACACACACGCACACACCCACACACGCACACACACACACACGCACGTATTTATGACCATGATGACGTTAAATTTATTTCCAAAAACATCTCTTTTTAATGAATAAACTAAACAAACCAGCTAAACAAATAATTAATATAATTACAATAATAATTATCATTACTTTTAATTATATCAACAATAATTATATCATTATCTTTTTATTATTATTTATTATAAATATTGGTAGAAGTGGTATTGATACTGTACAAAATTTGACTCCCATACCAAAATGACTGTCACAGTGAATAGGTACACGTCATTAATACAAATTTAAATATCATTAACAAGAAGAAGAGGAAAAGAAGAGGAAGTAGAAAAAGTACAGAAATAATAATAATAGTAACAATAATAATAATCTGTCATTTATATAGCGCTCTGTGTGCGTGTGTGTGTGTGTCGTCAAGTTACTTGGTATCATTTTCCACATAAACAACAACAGCATGCATGTGAAGAACAACAAATTCGTCATACATGAGAAGATTAGTAGGAGAATTTTTTAGCATTCAAACCCAGTGACACTATCATCATCGTCGTTAACATCATCATCGTCAACATCATCATCAAAATCTACATCATCATCATCACAAACCGATGCTCTTATTGAGGAATTTCACCCCTTCTTTAATGGCCTTCTTCTTCACCATCACAAGGTCATGAACTAATTGTGCAGGGCCTGAGGCCTACAAATGATGATGATGACGACGACGATCATGAAAATGATGGTGATTTGCATGGTGATGATGGTCGTGGATATTTAAATTATATGATAAAAAAAACACGTCTTAAAATTATGTCTTTGAATATTTCATAGAAAAATATTTTTCAAATAACTTATTATCATCATTAAATGAATTTGGTTACATTTTCTGTAGGATTATTTTTACTCTTCAAAGAACGTCTGCCTTTTTGCTGCTGTTGCTGCTGCTTCAATGGCTGCCTGTCGCTAAACTGCTTGAGGGCATGGCCTGAAATGAGTGACGTAAAAATCTGAGTTTCTAAGGGAGTGGCTGTGTCTTTCTGCAATTTCAAAAGTTTTCATGAGATTTCATTTCATTCTTCCAAATATGAAAAAAAAATGTTTTGAAATTTTAATCATTTATTTTTAACTTTTAATTTAATATTATCATCTAACTTTTGTAGTAGTATTATTAAATATGTAACAAAATTTTCAAAATTTAAATCTAACAGTTTCACCAAAAAAGGCGTTCATCTTCCTGACTTTCTCCTCGTCACATATTCTTGAAACATTTTTGAAAAAAAATTTTGTAAAGAAAAATATAATCATCTACGATAAAATAATAATAATTATTATATTTTATTATTATAATAATAATTAATTATGTATTATTACATTTTAATAATATAATAATAGTAATTATTAATAATATTGTTAAAAGTTTTTTAAACTTACTTGCTGAAATCTACTGGATTCAAATTGACTGCAAAAGACAAAAAACACTCTATTGATCATAATTCTCACAAATAATATGAAAAAATTAATGATATTTATGAATAATAAATAAATAGATTAAAATTAGAAACAAAAAATAAAGGAGTTTTACCCAATAAAATCAGATTTTGTAAAAGTTGGAACGGTTAAAATATAAATTCGAAAAAATGTTTACAACAATTGAGAATGGATAAGGGTTTAAAAAATTGTTTGTAGTTTATGAGAAAAATAAATATCGTAAATAAATTAAGAATTATAAATAAATTAATCAAAAATTTATAAAAAAAACTATAGAAAATGTTATAACTCTGCCTACCATAATCTTGCTGGCCAATCATCTTTCCATCTAACAAATTTGCATATTCAACTTTTGAATTTTTCTTCCCACCACCAACGGCACCGTTATTAACCCCACTACCACTCCCACACCCACCACCATCATCTTCTTCATCATCATCAAGTTTTGGAATAAAGTTAGAAAGCCTAGGCTCAGACTGAAAACCACCCAAACCTTTATCAGTAAATTTGTGGCCGACATCCATGGATTTTCTAATCCTAATAATTTCATCAATAAATTTTTCAGGAGACGGTTCAATTCTTGACATAGTTGGGTAATTATTTGCATCATTACCAAAATTAGAGTCGAAGTCGAACATGTTCTCGATGGAGGCCACAGGCTCCAATGATAGAATTTCTTCACTTTTCCAACAAGATGAATAATTTCTCTGAACACTTGAAGAGGTGCAACTAAAAACATCATCATCAGTTTTGCTCACTCGTTTGCTTGGAGATTTTTTAACAATATTAGGTAAATTAGTATCCTTGTTAAATTCTTTTGTGGCAGGTAGATAACCATCACTCGTGTGTCTCTCTGATTGAAATTTTTCGCTTGTTTGTGGTTTGTAAAAAATAATCTTTTCTTCACTGTTTTTGGGCAGAGTCATTTGATATGAAGATGAAGAGTAGAATGATGAGTTTAAAAAATCTTCTTTATTTCCATCTTGACCGTCGTTATTACCAACAAAATTATTATCATCTTCTTGATCATCAAACGTGATAACAGCATTTTGCGGTTTAGCTATGTTTATAAGCATCTCATCATCATCTGTGGGAGGTAGAGCTTGTTGCAACGTCGCTGTAGTAGCTGCTGCAACAGCTGCTGATGGTTTTGTGGTTTGGAAGGTAGCTGCCTGTGTTGTTGCTACTGATGTGTGGGAGGAATGACCAGCATTGTAATTGTAAGTTGTTGAATCATCATCATCAATAAACTTCATTGCAGCGTTTCTTTTTTTGATGCTGGTTCGAGGCTTGGGAACAACCTTAACTTCCCACTCGTTTTCTTTTTCTGTGGACTGGCTGAATATTTTCATTTTATCAGCAATTTTTGGCTTCGGCTGTAGTTGTGGTTTGTTCTGATTATTAAACATGGTTGTTCGGTTTAAACGTTGTAAAACTTGAGAATTAAAAACTTTCACCCAAATATCATAATTTAAAAAAAAATTTGAAAATTCAAATTAGTAAAATCTTAAATATATTTGCCAAAAATACAAAAAGAAAAAACTTCCGCGAGAGATGTTATTGTTTGAAAAGTAAAAGTTTTTTAAAAGTGAAGTACTGTTTCAACAAAAAAAATTTGAAATTCTATTTGATAGTTCAATTCTTATGAAATTTTTGCGGTCAGTAAACAACGTAATGAAAAACGCGACAATGCAACAACGATAACGTTAATAAACAAAATTAGAGGTAGATAGATAGAATGATAAATAGAATGATAGATAGAATGATAGATAGATAGAATGATAGATAGATAGAATGATAGATAGATAGAAAAGATAGATCGATCGATAGATAGATAGATAAATAGATAGATAGATAGATAGATAGATAGATAGATAGATAGATAGATAGATAGATAGATAGATAGATAGATAGATAGATAGATAGATAGATAGATAGGATATATAGAAACGAAAAATTAACATATGACACCCATATTGATGTATTCATATTAATTACAATCACAATACATTACGCAAATGATATGATATGACACACATGTAACTCCAAAAATATCTCTGATTTCTGAAGCTCGCCGATAAATTGTAACGAATAGTAACAACAAAAACAGTAATAATCATTATTTTAATTATATACATATATAGTTTGCACTCACAACTTCACAAAAATACAGTCTGCCTACAAGACAAAACAAGCGGCACACGAATAACGAGATATTTGAGTAATTTATACAATTAATAAACATTAGATGAAGGCTCCACCTCTGTATCGTCATCAAAATAAACATCCTCTCCCTCATCATCACTCTTGTTGTTGCTTTTGATGTTATCTGCAACAACAACAACAACATTAGCAAGAACAACATCAACAATAATACAAATAAACATCATCATTTCTATCTTATTTCGACATAATCAATGTACTGCAAACATTGCTTTATCATTTTTACAATTGGTACCAGGACGACAATCAATGAGAAGAAAAGAGATGAAAATAGAGGAGCCAATGGGCATCAACATTCAGAATGATTGACATTTTTCTTATCCAATGAAATGTGAGATGTACTGACTGAATCTGGATCGTAGGCCATATTCACGACGTCACCGAACACATTTACTAGACATTGGCTCTGAAAATTTATAACATTTGCAATGAACCAAAAAATCATATAATCATATAAAAAAAACATTGCAGTTTACATTTACATTAATGACAACAATATTCTCATTAAAAGTAGTAGCGGCAGCAGCAATAGCAGTTGTAGTCTAACAAATCAATCAGCTTAAATTATTTGACCAACAAAGACTCAAGTAACATCTTGGCGACATGTTTTTTTTTCTAATAGTAAAAGACGAAATAATTTTAAACGAAAAAACTGAATGGCTACCTGATTCTTATGTAAATTATTTTCCAGGACACACTCGACCATCTCCATAGATACCAGACCATTTCCGCCCAGAGCTTTCACGTGTGACCTACATATGGACATGACTTCGGCCAGGAAACTGTGGACAAACCAACTGGTTCCACCCTCCTATAATCAGGCCAGTGCAGTTATGAATAAATTAGGTTAATTAATTAAATAGTTAGGTGATTAAGTAGGTCAGACAAATTTATCCAAGCCAATTATGAATAAATTATACTAATTAATTGAATGATTAAACATGTAATCAGATCAAGTTAGTCGAGCCACACCACACTAACTTCTCTTACGGCTGTCGATTCTCTGATGATGAAAAAATTAAGATGGCCCAAATAATTTTCGATTTTTGCCCTCGGCAGCCATGATAGCGGGGTCAGCTGGACTCCAAAAGGTTTGGTTTTCCCGCTCTAGGGTTAAAAATAGAATAATGTATTTTCAATCAATCAACCAGTTTGCACTTATATAGCGCAATTTTAAAAATTTTTATCTCGTAAGACGAACATTTAACAATAAGAAAGATTAAGAACAAGAAGAAATAGTGTAAATATGGACCAAAATATTCTATTTGTGAGTTTAACTGATTTATTTAATAGTTTACAAAAATGATAATTTACATTGGAAAAATAAACTTTGTTTTAAATTAAATATTTTCCTATATAAAATTTAAAAAAAACATAATTCGAACGTGATGCTTCAGTCTTTTTGTTTCAGCTGGAACAGAAAAAATTTTTTTATTAAACATTTACAAAAATAAAAATTAACAACATAAATAATAATAAAGATATTATTATTATTTTTATTAATATTATTATTATTACTATTATTAATCAGAGTAACAACAATAATAATGGTGATATTGCTATTAATAGCCACAAAGACACCAACCAATAGAAAGAGAGGACATAATAGAGGCCGTGGTGTTGCTTCTGATGTCACCGATATGACCCGAATAGAGCTTGATGTTGATTGGTGTAGAGGGACTTTCGATAAGTGGGCTGAGTGTGTCGTTGTCCAATGGGTGATCAGATTTGTCCAAGCTTAACACTGATTGGACGAGATGAAGAATTAATTTTAGAAAAATATTTTATTTATAGCATAGCAAAATAGATTGTCTTATCTGCATAGTCGTAGACATTATTGTTATTTAACCAATAATAAAAAAATTAAGATGGAAAAATTGCATTAATCTTGAAAAAACAGAATCATCAATAACAACAAACAACATCAACAACAACATCATCATCAACGTCAACAACAGCATCAACAACAACAATAACATCATCAACATTATCAACAACAACAACAACATTAACAACAACATCATCATCTACAACAACAACAACAACATCATCATCTACAACAACAACAACAACAAAAGTAGCAACAACATGCCATGTTTCTGAGCAGACATCCTAGACACCAGTGTACTACACGAGGTCCTCCCTGATTCGTCAATGACCTGATCGTTAACCCCGCCCGCTAAGCCACAGCATACGCCGGTTATCAGGACCTGGAAGAGGGCGACGAAGAAGAGGATGATGATGAGGAGAAAAAAGAGGATGATGAAGAAGAAGAGAAAAAAAGAGAATGATGAAGAAGAAGAGGAAGGAAGAGAATGATGATGAAGAAGAAGAAGGAAGAGGATGAGAAAGATGAGGATGATGATTATGGAAACGATGGAGATGATGTGAGGTGATGATGATGAATGTGGTTGTAGTAGCAGCAGCAGCAACAACAAAAACGCCAACAACATCCACAACAACAACGCCAACAACAACATCAACGCCAACATTAACAACTAACACAGCATCGTCAACCTCATACGTGATGACAATCGTCACCATCTCAAATAATCTCCACCCTCTTCACAATCACCATCTCCACCCATCTCATCCCAATCACCATCCATCCCTCCATCACAGTCACCTGAACTTCATCCTCACCGCAGATGTCAACATCAAATTGCAAATGCGTCAATGAACATGGACGCATGCCTCTAAACTTGAAGAATAAACTCTGGAATAGCAACAATAACAACAACAACAATAATAACAACAACAATAACAACAATAAAAATAATAATGATATTAATTGTTGGCGAGACGATATAGTACTAAATTACCCTTCTCCAGTGTCGCTGTGATCGGGTTCGAATACAAACAGATTCTTCTCGTATCGTCTGTTTGTATCAATAACATAGTTTGAATCAACGGCCACGGACAGCGACGCATAAGGCGCTATATAAATGACCCATTTTTATTACTATTAGTAGTAGCAGTAGTGGTAGCGACAGCAGCACCAGTAGTAATAGTTGTGGTAGTGGTAGCAGTAAAAGTAGTAGTAGTAGTAGCAATATTGGTATATAACCTTCATAATATTATCGAAGACAGCGTCCAGTGAAGAGTTATTGGGATTATTTAATGTTCCTCTCCATACCTTTGTGAACATCTATTCAATTTAGCGGCAATGGTCATTATTATTATTATTATCAATATTATTATTATTATTATTATTATTATTATTATTATTATTATTATTATTATTATTATCATCATCACTGTTATTATCACACTTTAGACAAAGCCAAAATCATCATCATCATCACAATCACCACGGTTACAAGAGTAGTTATAGTCGAAACTAAATAATAAAAATAATATTAGAAATAATAATGAAGAAAAGTAATTATAATAATAAATAATAATAATAATAAATAATAATAATAATAATAATAATAACCTGTATATTACAAACGACATGTTCCTCCATGTTGGCCAGCCTCTGAGTATTTACGACCTCGTAACCAACGGGAAACGCCGGCTCCATGAGAACAGAGACAACCTGCTTGTCTTCCAGGTCGTCAATCTGTCGCAAGTTGTGGTCGCTACGTCGTGTCGTAATCGCGACAATCGTTGTGTCGTGTCGCAACCGTCTACGTGTCTTGTCACAATTGTCTATGTGTCTTGTCGCAATCGTCTATGTGTCGTGTGTCACAATTGTCTATGTGTCTTGTCACAACGGTCTATGTGTCGTATCGTAACCATCGTAGTGTCGTGTCGCAACAATGGTCTATGTGTTGTGTCGCAACCATGGTCTACGTGTCATGTCGCAAACATCGTATATTCAAAAGAATAGCAACAAAATTAATTTAACACACATCAGAGCGCAAACACGAAAGACCAAAGTGATTTCTATTTATAAAACACCTGGAAAAACCAACTTGAAAAACGAAAGTTTCATTTGGCCACTTGATATCCAGGCTGGACGACTCATCGATGTCTGGCAGAATGTGGCAAGGTGGTCGTAAGCTAACATGGTCCTGAATGAATGAACGAATGTATGGGTTGTGAATGAACGAATGAATAAATGAATGAATGAATGGACGAACGAACGAATGAATGAAAGAAAAACGACTAACATTAATCTTATAGGCTTCTTTATTTTTTTTAATGGTCTCATTTAATTTGTTACGAATCATCTGAAGCTCCGCCTCTGACAACGTTGAATCACTCTGTAAAAAAATGGCGATCATCGTTATCATCATCATCAACATCTTCGTCATCTCCACCATCGTCATCACAATCACAATCAAGATTACCATCAACACAATTACCATCATCATCACAATCATCATCACAATCATCATCACAACCATCATCACAATCATCATCACAACCATCATCACAACCATCATCACAACCATCATCACAACCATCATCACAATCATCATCACAACCATCATCACAATCATCATCACAACCATCATCACAATCATCATCACCATCAACACAATCACCATCATCATCACAATCACTATCATCATCACAATCACCA
>NW_008703782.1:1487982-1495209 GCF_000326865.2 Helobdella robusta | reverse complement strand
TATAATCATGGGTATGCCAGGTGGAGGCAATGCCTCGCAGTACATCCCTGTTGCAGTCTGTTAACGGAATAAATTATGATAATTTTACCATTTATATTATAATAATTATGGAAATGAAACTAAAGGAAAAACCCACGGCAACAGCAATGAGCTGGGTTTCCCCGACAGCTATCTGTATCCTCAGTCCGAATAGTGAGTTCATTCCTTTCACTTTCAGTTTGTTGACCAGCTGTTTGTGTAGGTCGTACTCAACGAATGGCAGACTCTGTTTCGAGTGAACATAATTTAAATTAAATAAAAAATATTATTAATTATCTACTCAACAAATATAAATAAATTATGCAAATTTATTAAATCTACCAATCAAAGTCGAATATGAAATACCATCCAAAAATAAGCAAAACATGATAAACAGACTCTAAACGCGTCATCCAATCGAACGTCATCCAATCAAAGACAAATAAAAAACAACTGACTCCACCGACACGTCAAACGTCGTTTTTGATTGGTCGGACGCGTCAAACGAGTCCAACCAATCAAAAACGAAAGAAAATAAAATAACCCACGCACATCGCTGACTTCTTTAGCGTTAATCTCTCCCCTGGACTCTTTCTTCGACCGACATATTCGAGCTTGCAACATACATGGCTTACCTGGATCGTAATCATGACCACATCACCATCACCATCATA
The DNA here is from genome assembly GCF_000326865.2 of Helobdella robusta. Taxonomy (NCBI): domain Eukaryota; kingdom Metazoa; phylum Annelida; class Clitellata; order Rhynchobdellida; family Glossiphoniidae; genus Helobdella; species Helobdella robusta. The sequence goes on along the minus strand of NW_008703782.1, from coordinate 1,494,517 downwards.
ACCATCATTATCAAAACTATATCATCATTATCGTAACTACCACATCATCATCATCATCACCATTAGAACTATATCATCATTATCATCATCATCATCTTCGTCATCATAACTATCACATCACCATCACCGCTATTATTAATAATAATAATAATAAATATTATTATTATTGTAGTAGTAGTAGTAGTAGTAGTAGTAGTAGTAGTAGTAGTAGTAGTAGTAGTAGTAGTAGTAATAGTAGTATCACCATCACCCCAACGAACCGATAATGGAGAATTCAATAGGAGGTTCAATGGTACAAAACAAAATATCGGGAACTTTGCACTGTCTGCGGTTTTGTTGCAAGATTTTATTTTATGTAAAAAATTTATGTCATAATTAATTTCCATAATAATAATTATAATTAATATTAATTATTTATTTTTTCACTCATTTGTTTGTTTGTTCCTTCATTCACTCATTAATTTGTAATTTGCATTCATTCATTCATTCATTCATTCATTCATTCATTCATACATACATACATACATACATACATACGTTTATATGGTTTATTGAAATCATTTCATCTCACATCATCATCATCACCATCACCACAAACACCACCACCACAAACTCACAGACAGATAAGACATTTGCATAGATTAACAGGAAACGGAAGTGATTTTTCGTTGTAAGGGATGTGGCAAATTGAACATTGGGGAAATACACTGTCCAGACTATTTTTAGAAAGCGATACGAATGGATGGGGTAATTCCATTGTTTGTATATTTATAGAACGTGATATGAATGGCGCCATTCAAACATTTAAATTAGATGAAAACATAGATTAAATTATAAAAAGTGAGAGGAACGAAAAAAGAACAAAGAAAAAAAAACTCAGATGCGAACCTCGTAGAACTTTTAGTATCTTCTGACTTATTCAGCGCGCCATCCACCCTTCTATCGTTAGCGCGACGAGCGTCATCGTCGTCATCGTTCCCGCCATTGTCACTGACTGACAACAGTCTAGATCTTTCGGGTGGCCAGTTAACTTGCAGCCTATTCAGTCTGCTAGAGGTACTGGTAACTGTATCGCCGATCTCCAAAGCTAGCATATTCTTCTCGTTCACATTCCCGTCAACAGGCCCGGTAAAAACTGATTCTGGTACGCTTGTATAATTAGGAACTCCGACAGACGTGACGGCCAAGTTGCTCCCGTCTTCATTGGCAGTCGTCGTCGTCATGGCGGCAGTAGTCGCTAGAAGGAAATCCTGTTGATTCAAGATGGCAGCTGTACCGGAAGCGGAGAGGATGATGAGTTCCTCGTGAATGTGTGTTCTTTCGATGTAGCCGAGAACGCTGTTGCAGTGCAGCGATTTCATGTGGCTTCGGATCTCAGTTCGTATTTCAGACCACCAGCTATCCCGAACCATCGGCTCTTCTGTTTCAAGGTGAAGGTTCAAGGCAGTATTTGTAGTAGAGTTTATTCAAGTTGAGGTTGGTAGCAGTAGTCGTAAGAGAAGCGATAATGTTAATGGTAGTCTCAGTGCAGTGGTAGTAATAGAAGTAGTAGTGAAGGTGTAGTAGCAGCAGGGCTGTAGCAGTAGTATTGAGAGTAGTAACTGCAAAAGTGATAACAGCAGCATGAGTAGTGCATGAAACAACACAAATAATTTAGCATTCAAATTCAATAGCATTGAATCAGTACAAAAAAATCAATGAACAACCAATCGATCAACTAACTATCCAACAAACCAACCAACCAACCAACCAACCAGCCAATCAATCAACTAACTATCCAACCAACCTGGATCGTTAATCTTAAATAATTTAACATTTCAAATAATTTCAAATAATTTAGCATTCAAAAGATTGAATCAGTACAAAAAAATCAATGAACAACCAATCGATCAACTAATTATCCAACCAACCAACCAACCAACCAGCCAATCAATCAACTAATTATCCAACCAACCAACCAACCAGCCAATCAATCAACTAATTATCCAACCAACCAACCAACCAGCCAATCAATCAACTAACTATCCAACCAACCTGGATCGTTAATCTTATCGAGCAACTTAACTGACGTAGTTGAAACGACACCTCCCAAATGTTTGATTGATCCGATGCCAAATAGAGTCATGGTGAAAAATGGAAATTCCTAAATTGTCGTGATTGGTAGATTAAAAATAAAAATAATAATAAGTAATTATAATAAAATTAATTTAATGAAACATCATAAATAGCTGTACCATCATTTCTATATTCCCTCTATTGATTGACAGCTTGTTGAACGGGGTCTTCCTATTGGTCAGGGGCGGGCCCGTGATTGACGCTGATTGGTTGAAAATACGAATTTATGAATATTAATAAGAAATTAGATATAGAATTATAATGTCAAATTATTAAGGTTGGTGCAAAAATAACTCAGTTTTTTCAAACTTTTATTGGGAGTCAACAAATGCTCAGGGACATCTGATTCAGATACTCTTCTGCTATTGGTCAGAAGTTTTATGCTAGGCGCGTGCTGATTGGTCGATAAATTACTACAAATGGCTGTTGATGGTTGAGTTGCATTCGTATTGGTCGATGTAAGATTAACGGGTGCTGTTGATTGGTCGGTTGGTGAAGCCGTTGAGGCTGATTGATGTTGTTGTTGTTGGTGATGGTAATGATGGACTAGATCTGACGTTTGACTTGACCTTGACATACGTTTGAAGGTGAAATATTAAATTATTAAAATTATGATATAAAATTATGTGATAAAATTATGATGTTAGAACCGAAAAGAAATAACAAAACTAGCAACTAAAGCATCTACTTAGTAGAGTTAATACTATTCTATACTATCATCATCGTCATATCATCATCATCGTCATCGAGAAAAACAACAAAAACGTCATTACGACGTCACAAAATGACGTCATCAACGAACTCGGGGTATAGAGGGTTGGTTGTTGATGTTCCGGGAGACGGTGCCGCGTGTGTAACTACCTTCACCTTCACAAAGTATGATAATAATAATAATAATAATAATAATGATGGTAAAAATAATAATAATAATAACGAATAAAACCCAACATATTTACTATTATAATTTGTATTATCAAGAATAACACTAATAATACGAACTAATATTATTATTACAATTTATTATTTGTATTTATTATAATTATTATTATTATAATTATTCACACTAACAACTTTGAGGGTGACGCAAGTTCCGATGGCCCTGACTACCACGCCAGACTCACCCTCTAAATCAAAACACTGCCTATAGCTGGCCATTTGATTAACATATTATAATAAGGTAGCGGCGTAATTAGGCATTAACATATTATAATTAGGTATCGACATTATAATTAGGTATTGATATATTATAATTAGGCGGTAGTATATTATAATTAGGTATTAGCATATTATAATCGGGTAAAGGTATTAACGTATTATAAGTATGCAAAAACAGGTTAAATTATAAAAAAAAATAATTTAAAATAAAATAAAATGAATAAACAAAATATAAATCAGCCAGCCAGCCAACCCCAAAACCGCATTTCCGCCCATTTCTAAAACTTTCAATCCAATCTTTCTTTGTAACTGGCCTGTCAGGAAATTAATGACGATGACGATGAAAATGGCGACGATGGTGGTGGTCATGGCGAAGAAAGATGGTGGTGATGTGTGACGTCGGTCAGTCAGTGCTTCGCAGTGCTGGCGGATAAACAAACGCCGAAAATGTTAAAATTCAATGGGCGAATTCCTAGCATGAAATTGAGAAGCAATTAAATGAAAAAAATCATTCGTGAGATGACGAGCCAGTTGCTTATTGTAAGCACGTATTTAAAATATGTGCGTGAGATTAACGTCGAAGTGAGTGCGAACGAGCTTGGTGCTAGCTATGCCTCCATTCTATTGAAAAATTTTATTCTAGAACTGCTAAGTAACATCAATTTAATCGATGATCTTTTGAAATATTGTAATTTTATTTTGAATTAAAATTGGTAACGAAAACATTCGAAGTCTAAACAAAAACTCGTCTGGTGGTGGTGGGGGTCAGTTAAATTCGACAATACTTTACACGGTCCATGGAAGCAAAAAGTTTGCAGAGCACTGAACTGAAACAGGTGATGATGCTGGCGTTACGAAATAACTAAATTCGTGCCAGTAGAACTTTAAAACCACCATTTGTCACAATCACAATCAATATTATCACAAATCATCCTCATCATCATCAACATCATTCTAATAAACATCATCATCATCACCATCATCATCAACGTCATCATTCCACCGACCTGATAGCTTGCTAAATCTCATCTGCCTAGCTTCATTGGATGCTCTCATTGACCTAATTAAATTATGACCAATTGAGTAATAAATTAATACTGACCTATTTACATGTTAACAAATTAATCAATACCGATCTATTATTTATTTAACGGTATTTATACTGACCTAACCACACATAAAAAATGAACTAATTGCTACACACATACACGTACAATGGATAATTTGTATGAATCAGCTGGCAAAAAACAAGTTTTTGAAAACAAACATGCAAAAATCGGCAAAACTCAATTTTCAATCACGAATTTACCAATTGGAAAAGGCGCTTAACTTTGAAAATTTAAATGATCATGATTAAAAACTCATCCTCATGACATTCAAAAGTATTGCTGTCTAAAAAGTAATGGCAACGTCAAAAATCGATCGATATTTAGGATGAAAAGTTTTAAAGTATTGAGGGTACAGTGCACAAATTTGCATATTAATGAGTCAACAAATTATGCATTATGCTAATGAATGCCCAGTGTCGAACGTGAGCTTGACACCAGACCTGACCTGACCTGATTTTATCAATCCATTGATATTCTGGGTCATCGTTAACGATCAGTTCCTCAACAAAACCCTGCATACCATTTATGTAAAAACCTTCTGGAACACCTGGTGCTGATAATGATGGCGGTAATAGTCATGATAACGATGATGGTGATAGTGATGATGGTGATAGTGATGATGATGGTGGTGGCCATGATAATGATGAAGATGAACGCGCCCAACAACCACCCCACCCAAGAAACACCCACACACTAACTGCAGAAAAATTTGACGCCACATGATGACTTCCTGAACCTGTTGACGTCTGAGAAGAGATTAATCTTTATGATCACGTACAACTGGCCTTGAATTCCTGTGTTCGTATGCGTGTGCGCGCGTAAGTATGTGTTTGAGCGTGTGTGTGTGTTCGTGTTTATGTGTGTGTGCGTATGTTTGTGTGTGTGAGTGAGAACTGTATGTTTGTGTGTGTGTGTGTGTGTGTGTGTGTGTGTGTGTGTGTGTGTGTGCAAAAAATGGGTGGATGGATCAACATATAAATGAATGCAATGATATCATAGATGAATGGAATGGAGAAATAAATAATTTAGTGGATAAATGAATGAAAATATAAGTGAATGAATAAAAGCATTAATGTTTAGAAAAAAAATGAGTCAATCAACCAACCAACCAGCCAAATAATAACACATCCAAATGACCAATCAACTAACCAATCAATCAACAAACCAATCAAACCACTAACCATGCATTGTGTCATAGATAGGGTACCATCCAGATATTGATGATGATTTATTTTCATTCAAAAGTGGATTTAAATCAATATAAATTTTACCAATAGCATCGTGGGAGGTGTATGTGTCATGATCTAAAACTCTGCAAAATTTAATTTCATTCTAAATTTATTTTCTTAAAAGCATCAATAGCATATCAAACTAATTTGAAATTAAACTGAAGAACCTTATTTGCAAAGGTTCATTTTGCAGATCTTCGTCATCAACCTTAAAATACAAAACTAATTTAAGTGTTTTTTGACATTTTAAAATAACTAACCAATAGTGATTATAATAGAATCAAAGTGAATAAACAATATAAAACTAAGTTACAAAAATAGAATTAACCAATCAGTGATTAAAAAAGTGAATAAATAACATCTATCTAACCTCAAATTTAAACCAGCCAGAGTTCCACTGTGGGTTCAAAGATTTTCTGCAGACCTCAGTCTTCTGGACATTATTTCCAATTTTTATCTAAAAATTCATTAAAAATTATTTAAAAATAAAAGCTTCAAATGAAGATTTTGGAAAAAATTTTGATAGAAATTGAGCTATAAACTAGTATTTTAGTTAATATCACATTATAATTATAATCTATGAATAAATCAGACCAAATAATCAAAGGAATATGCATAAGAAGTAACAAAACACACATGCAGAGATGCACACACACGTAAAACTATACATATACACACACAAGCACACACCTCAACGAAGGCATCAGTCAGTTCAGTTGACCTATCCATAATGGGCAGGTTTCTTGCTGATACTATCCTCACATTCAGTCTTCCTGGCATTTTCTCAACTATTATAAATAAATAAATGAATAATAATGATAATTATTTATATTATTGATATTCTAGATTTACTAAATGAAAACTAGAATGAATACTATTTAAAAACACTACTGACAATAGACTACATCACTACATTAAATGGCCATT
>NW_008703782.1:1430482-1482982 GCF_000326865.2 Helobdella robusta | reverse complement strand
TGTGAATAAAAATTTAATAGTAATAAAAATAAAAATTAATATAATAACAATAATAAGAACAAAGTTTAAACTTTAAAGTAGTTCAGTAGACTAGCATCTGTGCTGTGTATTAAAAATTAAATGACCGTTTTTGTTTCTTTGGTGTCAGATGACTTTTTCAACCACCCATTCTTCAGTCCAACTCCAACCAAAAGCAGTTAGGCTTTTAAATTAAATTGTGTAATATTTCGTTCTTTTAACAACAATAACAAATAATTATTATTTTTATAATTCAATAATTATCATTCGGTTATTTACTTGATTATATTATTAATGTGTAATATTTAATAATGAATGCTTAACAAATTACTGATCACTGATTGGTTGGTTATTTTCAGAGACGACGCCTGTCAAGGTACCCCTCAACCAATCAAAAGTCTCGTTTCAAATTGAAACTCCTCCTAGTTATAATAGCTCACCGTTGTCGTGCCATGTTGGTTTTTGTCAAAATTTGTTTATTTTGCTATTATGGAAAATGTTTCAACAAACAACCAATCATAATGGTTTAATTATTAATTATCATTAGCTACATTTAATTATAACGACCAACCGACCGACCAATCAAAATTAATGATGGTCCTAATTAATTATAACTACCAACCGACCGACCAATCAAAGGCAGCGAATTTGGAGCAGCACGACGAAATGACCTCTACCCTGACACAGTCCATCGATGACGACGAATCGTCATTCTTCTACGACTCTTGTTGTCTGGTCGCCAGAAGTAACTCACCCACACTTGATGGTTTTGTAGTCATTGATGATATCCGTGAGTATGATGATGATGATGATGATGATGATGATGATGATGATGATGGAGGCGTGAGTATGATGATGATGATAATGGAGGCTGTGGTTGAAATATTAATAATAATTAATTATATTAATAATTATAGTGGTAATAATAATAATGATAATTAATAATAATATTGATGATGATGATGATGAGGAGGAGGAGGAGGATGATGATTAGGATTATAAAATGATGACGACGAATTTATAGGTATGTTAGATTAAATGATTCATTCTTTATTCATATTTACAGCTTCTGCCAGCTCAAAGTCAGTTAACTTGTTTACAGAGTTTACTACTTCACCTCATTTCGTCTTTCACCTATCATCATTCTTCACCACCATCATCATTCATCACCACCATCACCTTCATCATCGCCATCTTCATCATTTTGTTATTTTATTATCTCGTTTCGTTTTATCGTTTTGAGAAGGAAAAAAATTTCAATTTCGCTATTTTTCAATAATCTCGGTTACCTTTTAAAACGATTCAAAATGCAAATATACCATTCCTAACCATAAAAAAATTAAAAATTTAGTCTGGAGAGAGCGAAAAAAACGAAATCATCATCGTCGATCCAGCCGTTGCCACCGTCGTTGCCGTCGTCGTCGTCACCGCTCTCGCCACAGGCGATAGTACCATCGTCGTCGTTGTCGTCGCTGCTGACGACGAAATTTAAGACGCCGTCTTCCACCCAGCTGCACATACCTGAAGATTTCGTCAAGGTCGTCATCATCATTTCCTTGATCTTCATTTTTTCCATGTTATTCATATATATCTGTTGTCCTTCTTTAATAATTTGTAGCTGCATTGTCATTCTTGTCCAATAATAATCCTTTTACTGCTGTTAAGTGTACATATGATTGGTATATCAAATGATTGAATTTGATTGGTTACAGCCAGCCAATGAACATACGGCCTGGGGAGATGAAGGGGTAATAGGATTGCATGGTTTATACGTTGGCTCCTCCCCTACTGGGCTGTCATGGCGAAGGAAGAGTTTGAGTAGCAGCCCGCCTGTTTTCTGCAGAGGTTGTTTTTATGTATCATTGTGTTTATTTTTTTATTTATTAATTAATTGAATTAAAAAATTAACTAATTCGAGAAATTAATTGTTATTTTTATTGTTACTCAGGAATCTTTCCATCCTTGTTGCCATCGTCGGAGTGTGCGAAACACCACCACCTGGCGAACCTCTACTCCAGGACCTGCCCCAACATGGCGGCCATGATAGATGATGAAGAGGAAGAAGAGGACGATGATGAAATTGATGTCTATGGTAGTGGTCAAAATACGACCACAACAACAACGGCGTCAGCTGATATCTCAAAAACAGCTTCAAACCTGTCAGAAGTAACTCATTTGAATGCGTCGCATTCGACACCGGCGCTAGCCACGGACGAAGCCACACTGACGACAACGACGGCATCATCAGAGGTAGGTGCTGCTACCTCAACGACTTTCTACATTATCAACACTGCGACATCCTCGTCAACATTTACGTCATCTCTGACGTCATCGTCGTCACCGGTGGCGACGTGCGTGACGCCAATGACGACACCAACTAAACGTCCGAAGTCTAAGGAGCCGTTGAATCAGACGCCCTGTATTCAAACTGCTACGTCATTTCAAATGGATCACGCTATTAACTTCAGTCCACCTGAGTTGTCTGAAGAAATATTGCTCGACGTTCGTTATCTTTGTTGTTTAGTTTTTTGCTTTTTCATTTTGTTGGTTGGCTGTCTTTTTCTTTCATTTTGAGATATTTCAACTTTGAGACTGATTGGATGCTTGTCTTATAGACGTTTTCAGATTATGATGCTAGTTAATCGTTTATTGGTGGATATTTTTATCAATGAATCTTATTGGTTAATGAGAGAGTTAAATATTTTTGGTTGGCTGACTGTCAAGTGTAAGACTAAAATATTTATAAGAAATATTTTTTTCAAATTTCAGAAGCACCACAACGACATCGTCTCCAAACTAGACTTCATCTTGGCACTAGTTGAATGTGTGATGGACATTTCGAAATCACACGGTCACCCGATGCTCGCCTCTCATTCGTCCTCGCTTTTGTTCGTTGACCCGCCTCCGAGAATTTTCTCAACCAATGAATTTAATCACCCATTAGAGGTGCAAGTACAGATGGAGCAGTTGAGTTTACACCTGAAATGTTTGCAGCTGCTCTCAACCTCGTTGGATATGGCTGAAGAGGAGATAAACGTTGGCAAACTTAAACCAACCAATAACGTTCAGAACTGTAAGTTACTAATCTATGATAGGCTGTTTCTGATTAAATAAATGGATTATTTCAGGTTTTTAATTATAATTATGATTGCATAATTATAATTCCACTGAGTTTGCATAAATCCACTGAATTTGCTTTTTTTTGTCTCGTGTATTAGCATACCAAATTTTTTTGATAAGTTGCTGAAACATCCTACTTCAAATCAGGTATACAGGACATGGTGAAGCTGTATAAATTGAGTTTAGATAGATGTCAATCCATTCTGAACCATAGAAACATTCGCAGCCGTTCAGAAACTCTCAATGTTTCAATGAACTGCGCCGATAAACTTCTCTACAAATATGCCGTTGTCTCGGTTGGTTGTTTGAAATACTTTTTTAAAGTTTATTTTTAATTGATAATAAAATTTTTTTAGATGTAAAAATCAATTTTACAGTTTTTTTTCTTTATGTTTAAATTTGATCGATAACAATAGTGCCAGATTGGTTCCAAAGAAGAAATACTAGGCAACCCATCTGTGGTTAGCTGTATGTTTTTATGGTTGAAAAAGGTTGTAGTATCTCCTCTTTTTCCCTTAATTCTAACTCCACTTGGAACTTTTTAATATGACATTTAATATGATAGAATTAATTTTTTCATCCTTTTAATAAGTGAATAATTTATAAATTTTTCTCCTTCCGATGATTCAGTCCATCCTGCACTATCACAATGCCCTGGTCATATTCCATAGTCTCATGCAGATTGTCAGTCGCGATGCCGATCGGCTTATTCTTAACAAATGTCCGGTTTTTTGGAGGAATTTTTATTTAATTTTTTTGTAGTTTCTGAAAAAAAAAATGATGTTATTATTTCGATTTTTATTTTATGTTAAATAAAATTAATCAACTAATTTAGATAAAGTCGGAATTGAGAAGAGGCTGTCAGAGTTTGGGATGATAAAGAGTGTTTTCAGATGATGAGAAGCAGACGAACAAAAAACAAATGACGTCATGCATTGATTGATTCATTGTTACCAAAAAAAAACATTATTACTAAATATCGTTACTCACTATACTACCAAAATGTCATTACTACTAGCCGTATAGATATTATTACTGTTTATGACTTATTCAATTCACCATTTTAATTTACCATCTTCAGTTGATGTTTGATGACGATAGCTAATTTTATTGTTTTATTTTTAGATTATGACCGAAATCATAAATATTTATTCAAACTTCTTTCATATCTGCGTTACTATGTTTCAATTTGTTTCTTCTTTGTAATTATATGTACATAAATGGGTTTTAATGGTATGTATTTATGTCAGGATGTTTTTTTTTCTATGTCAATGATTGGTGTTTCATGGCTGTATTGTATATATGTAAAGCAATTTTTATTAACTGTAGATTTTTAAATTTGAATGAATGTTGTATCTCTATATCATTTTATTTGATAACTTCTAAGCGGGGTTCGTTTAAACAGGTATTTGTGTAATCGGTAAGAAAATGTATCTGTATATTTTGGTGTATGATATGATATAAATGTCAAATGATATATTAATGATATATATGTGAAATGATATGTTAAATCTTGGTGATCTCTTTTTTGTAGTCCTAGATTTATTCCGCATAAACGCTACTATTAAAAGTTTCTGATTTAAACATTTTCAAGTTGTAATTATCATTGGAGGCATTGTTTAATTGTGTGGTCCGTTCACACTATCAAATTATTTTGCAGGGTTGTTATCAGTAGAACGGCTTTGTTTTTCCATACTTTATAGTTCGTTGTTTTTGTTTCCAAGGTGCTTTCTAAATTCATCATAGAGAAAATAAAGATGAGAACTGCTCCTAAAGTTTCGAATACATGTTTTATACCGAAAAAAGTAAAATTTACTGATCGGTGAAGTTAATCCGTGAATAGTCTTATTCTACTTTGATCTTAATAACTAATTAAATGGATCAGTACAAGATCCTGGGCAGGATTGGTGAAGGTGCCCACGGAGTTGTTTTCAAGGCGAAACACGTCGAAAGTGGAGATTTGGTGGCTTTGAAGAAAGTGCCGTTGAAAAAAATCGAAGAAGGAATTCCGAATACCGCTCTGAGAGAAATCAAAGCTCTCCAAGAAATTGACGAGCATGAGAATGTCGTCAAATTGCGTGAAGTTCTGCCCCAGGGAATGGGTTTCGTACTTGTTTTTGAGTACATGCTCTCAGATCTGTCAGAAGTCATCAAAAATTACGAACAACCTTTGACTGAAGCTCAGATAAAGAGCTACATGGTTATGTTGTTGAAAGGGGTGGCATTCTGTCATCAGAACAATATAATGCACAGAGATTTGAAACCAGCTAATCTTCTAATTAGCTCGTCTGGGCTTCTTAAGATAGCAGATTTTGGGTTGGCTAGGGTTTTCCAAAACCATGCAGACAGATTGTATAGCCACCAGGTGGCCACCAGGTGGTACAGATCACCAGAGTTACTGTTTGGTGCTCGTAAATATCGAGAAGGTGTTGATTTGTGGGCTGTTGGGTGCATCTTTGGTGAAATGATCAATTGTTCCCCACTGTTTCCAGGGGAAACTGATATTGAACAAATCTGTTGTGTTCTACGAATTCTAGGAACACCCAATGAAAATTCTTGGCCCGAGAAATCTGATCTTCCTGATTACAATAAAATATCATTTCCAGATTATCCTGCTGTCCCATTTGAGAATGTTCTACCTGATGCTTCTACTGATGCCCTCGGTCTCTTACAAAAGTATGATTTTTAGTTAGTCTTTTAATGAAATATAAGACTCAACATTTTTGTTTGAAAAATGTAAATTATGCATATTAATTTCAAACTTCAAAACAGATTTCTCGTGTATTCATCATCAAAGCGCATAGCAGCTAAGGAGGCACTGTTACATCCCTATTTCTTCACACATCCCTTGCCATCACATCACTCTGAACTTCCCATCCCGACCAAACGACGAAACATTTCTCAAATTAATGAATATGATGTTGACGCACCTCTTGATAACGTTCTCGTTAATCCTGCACTTTTATGTTAAACATAACTATGACATTTGTTTTTTTTTGTTGGTTGTGTCTATCTGTCTGTCTGTCTGTCTATGTGTCTATGTAAAAAACCTTTTAATACGTAAAAAGCCTTTGAATATGTAACAACTTCACAAATTTATTTGTTTTGTACCTATGGGAAAAAAATTGTCGTATTTGTAATGTTTCTTTTGGGTATTGTTGCAATAAAACCCATTTTTTATATGTTTTAAAAAAATTTAAAGTTTCTTAGCACACACACAAACTAATTTACGAATATAATATAGATGTATAAACATGTTTTTGTGTGTATGTGTGAGTAAGTGAGTGTGTGCACTTGTATGTTTGCGTTCGTGTGGATATCTATCTATGTATATGTGCGTGTTTGTGTGTGAATTTAAAATAATAATAGCATGCATTGTAAGGCATTCTTAAGCTTGGCGCAGTTGAATTAGTGCTTTGCATATATATATATATATATATATATATATATATATATATAATGCTTATTATACGGTATTATATGAACTCTACCGAATTGTTGGCATTACGATATATATATATATATATATATATATATATATATATATATATATATATATATATATATATCATTTGTATTTTTGTTTAACATTCGCGTCAGTTAATTTAACTCAAACAATAATAAGATTATTACATTGTTCAGATTAAAACATACGACAAGACATACACGTCTAGGTAAAATGATTCGTCATTGAAATTTAAACACAGTGGTTAAGGTTTCATTAAGTTGTTGATTGTTACCGCTTCTAAATAATTAACTAGTTAGTATTTTGTGGTTCGTAGAGTAAAGTATTGGCAAGTAGTCACTAAACTAAGTATTGACCGTTCGGAAAACTTTTCGTTCGTCTTTATTTATTCGTAAAGAAATGTCAGAAGCTAGATCCGCTAGTTCACGTTCAATTCCTGCTACCTACGTTAGTAATTGCTTACTGTTTTATAACTTATAATTTTTTACCAATATAATTAACTTTATCAACTTGTTGAATCATACATGCAAAAAGTTTTTTTTAATATTACAAAATCATACTGTGTACTGTACATGTGAATAAGTAATACCAGTATTATATTTTAGTTTTTACAAATCTACCAAAAAATTTTTTATAAATTGAGAGTACATGTGGTTTGGCTGAAAAATGAGAATCAGTAATAAAAAAAAACTGCTGTATAATCTGTTGCCTTTGCCTGTTAACATGCCTTAGTGATAACTAAATAAATTATACAGACATCAATATCACTTGGGAATTTTATTTTAGCATACTTGGAATACCATTTTAACAATGCATTTTTGTGCCAAAGGGTTAACGTCAATTTTTCCGCGAGAGATTGTTTCAAAAAACAATAGTAGTTATAGTAGTTCCAATCACAATGACATGGTCAGTTGAAGTATAATGTATACTGTGATTAGATTTTATATATTTTATGTAAAAATTTTCGTACTAAAAATAATTCATATACGATTTAAAAACATTACTAAGTTTATCGACCATGAAACTGTTAACTTGCAACCTTCACAAGTATAATATACTCTCTGAGAAACACTGTGTTAAATAATAACCATTCTTTATTCATTTTTTTGTAGGAATCCGAGGACAATGCAGAGTCAACTTTCCGACATAAATTAGGACTGATACCGGTTAGCTATTTTGTTGTTGCGTTGAATGTTTGTTTGTGGCACGTTCTTGATGAATTTGTAGTTTTAGTTGTTGGTGCGCCACTTTTTAGATCGTGATTTTCGTTACTTATGATGTAATACTGCTAAACTGCCTTTTTTCGTTGTCGTTTTTCGCTTTGGGGATGCTGTATAAGTGGATGAGTAAAAATAATTTAGTTGCTACGTAAGCTCTCTTCATGGTTTCAGTTGAAGTATGTTTGCATTGCATAGAATTTTTTTTGTAAGTTTACAGACATAAAGATTTTTTTATCTTTTCTTTCACCATAATTTTGACACGTTATAAAAAATATGTAGGCCTATATGCAACAAAATGATCGACAAGATGACAGCAAATTTACTCTACTATTCATGCTACAAAATTATTAAAGTTGTCGCAACGATTGACAACAATATAGATTTGACGATTAATTTAAATTTTCTTTTACAAACAATTTTAAAAAAGGAGGAAGAGGAAGACCTGACAGAAGCCTTCAAAGCCAGACTGGGAATCAACAAGACAGATCCACTGATGAACAACGATGATAACGAAATCAACGAAATCGTTGTTATGAATGATGTTGAAAAGGAAGCTACCTTATCTAAATTTAAATTTGAAAAATTCATCCAAGAAAATTTTAAAAAAGGAAATAGTATAGCACCTACAAACCACAACAACACCAACACGCCTGCAGTTACTACTCTTTCTAACCAGCCGCTGACCGAATCTCTATTGAAATCATGCGAAGCGCAAAATTTAAGTCAAGTAAGCGAGTCTTTTTACACCAGTAAATCATAAATGAAGGTCAAAATCCATCTTTGAAATAATTTATGTTAATTTTATGTTAATTTTTTTCAAATTTCTTCGATTGGCAGAGTGCAGTCGTCATTTCGAACGCTATTAAATTATTTTGTAAGGACATCAAACCATTTCAGAAGACGCCGGCCATTGTAAACGTTAGTTAGGCAGTTCGTATATAACACTTTACTAATTAATTTACTAATTAATTGAATGCAAAAAGTAATTTACTCGTTAATTTTATTAAATATAAGCTCTTCTTGTAATTTTGATTTTGTTGTTGATTTTAATTTTGGCAGAAAACTCCTAACGTGTTATCAAGGGTGTTTAATAATCTGGAGTCTTTCAAAAACGACAAGAAAGTAAAAAATACTATTGTTACTTTTATACTAACACTCTATTGATGCTACTACTACTAATATAATATGTAAAATGAAGTAAAAATTGCTACTACTTTGCTAGTATTTCCACAATACTATGTTTATTATTTCATTCATTCACTCATTCATTCATTTATCCATTCATTCAATCATTCAGGAACCCCAGACAAAAGAAGCCAAACCTGGAGTTAAAAGATTTTCCATGATAAAATTATTTCAAAATAAGAACAAATCCTCTTCCACCTCCTCGTCCGATGAATGGTCAAACAATTTGGAATGGCAACTTAACACAATTCCAGACGATGACTTTGAAATTATGCAGTTCATAATATGCTACGGGATTTTGAATAGGGTTTTGAGGTCAGTAGGGGTCTATCTCTTGATCGGGGCTGAATTTAAGGCAGGACGGACCGCGGCGTGGACTTAATCATTTTTATTTTGATGATGATATATGATGATATAAAAAGTGATACAACACGGAAAATGGCTATCTCTGTATCATTTATTTTGTATCTTCCCAGCCGTTCGTTTTTTTTTTGAATGACGAGTTTCGGAAGATATAAAATAAAATATAGATAACCCATAGTTCGCAAATTTGCAATGTTGAAATTTGTGTTAACTAGTTTTATAGTAATTGACTTTTGACCTTTCAACCTTTACTACTGAATTTAGGGACGAGATATACTGCCAGTTGTGCCAGCAGGTGTCTAAGAACAATCGCTCAGAGGAGAGCGTAAGTAGTGGATGGACGCTACATACTCTATGTTCCGGGTGTTTTATGCCTTCTAAAAAAGTTCGTTGTAGCGAATTTTTGCCTTGGTTGCTTAACTGTTGCTAAATAATATTAAAACTGAATAGTTTTAATAATCTTTATGGAGGTTTGTTGAGTGGGAAGAATAAGAAAGATAGATGAAAATTTGAATATAAAATCAAAAAATCTCTCAATACATTACTATTTCTCCAACTAATTGCAATCTCATTGAACTGAAAGTGATTTCACAAAATCAACCATAAAAGCTTGTAAGTTGCTATCCATAAACAACACAAGCAACACAACAACACATCAACAACAACACATCAACAACAACACATCAACAACAACACATCAACAACAACACAGCCACAAAAACAACACAGCTTCTCAGGTACTACATATCCTTCCTCAACAACTTCACGAACGACACCAAATGGAAGGACGTATCCCTGCAGACAAAAACATTGCTACACAGAACCAACATGTATGGATCAAGATATCATCCACCTAATTCCGTTGAATACCAAGTTAGTGAAGATGGCGACTGAGGAATAATTTATAATAACTTCAATTTATTTATTTATCAAATTTATTTATTTATTCATTTCTTTATGCCATAATTTCTACATAAAGCGCATTAAAAGTCTTTTTCGCACTGAAAAACTTAATCCGGCAGTTTTTAAATAAAATTCGTTAACGCGTTTGTATAGTCTGTTAAGAGTCGTAAAAGCATAATGTTGCCGGTCAGCTTGGTCGATGGAATGACGCTGTCCATCAAATCTGATTCGGCCATGACGGCTTCTGAGATGTGCCACAAAATCTCATTGGCTATCAACTTAAAGGATCAGTTTGGATTCGCTGTCTACATTTCGGTCGAAGGAAAGGTTAGTCTACGTATTTTTTCTTCATGATTCTCTCATAAGTATTTCTCAGAAGTATCAATAACGAGCACACGGTCGGAATCTATTTGCAGTCGAATCCAGTCACTAGAACATCAGTGTCAGACATCCTAATCATTACACCATCGCGCTTGCTGTGTATTTGAAAAAAATCAACCTAAACAAACTCAAGAGAATGTGTATGACGATAATGAAATAGAAAGAAATAACAAGAGCAATTAAGTCAAACACAAAATTAACTTAAATTTTCATGAAAATTTTCTAACCCTTATTCAGGTCTCGTCACTAGGCAATGGTCTAGATCACGTCATGGATGCTATCAGCGAATGCGAACAGTCGTTGAGAATTGAAAATAAGAAAGACCAAACATTGAAATCGGGATGGCACCTCTTTTTCGGGAAAGAACTTTTCACGCCCTGGCACGACGCTGAGGTTGATGAAAAATCAACTGAGATCATTTATCTGCAGATCATTAGATCAGCTATGAATGGAGAGTTTAGGTTTAAGTCGGTCAGTTTCGTATCGAATCACTTTGGTGTAGATTCAATTTCGTATTAAATTGGTTTTGTATTGAATCATGTATACGCACTTTAAACTAATTTTCGTTGCCTGAATGACAGGATGAAGATTTATCTAGATTCGTGGCACGAAGATGGTACATCGAAAACGGACGAGAAATGAATGAGAAACTGTTGAAATCAAAACTGAACGACTACCTACCTAAATATATCATTAAAAATCTTCCAAACAATGAAAATAATTGGATCCAATTGATAATTCAATCTTTCACAAAGCTGGGATTTAACGAGGAGAAAATCCCAAGAATACAAGTTGAATTTTAAACCGAATTTACTCTTAAAATTGTTTACTAGTAAAAAATAAATGTCTAAAACTAAATACAATAATGGTAATAACTTGACAAAACCCAGATCAAATGGTCAATTGTGGAAGGGGCACAACGAAAATGGCCCCTCCAGTTCGCGGCCCTGTTTGAGGCCGTGAAGGTAGCTGGACCGCCCGTACCGAACAACGAGTTAGTGATAGCGATCAGTTGTAGGGGGGTCTTTATGCTTGAGGAACCTTACAAGTTGATAAATGGCGTTCATTATTACGAGATCATTGAAGTTACTTGTGAAAAGTTGGTCCGACTACAACATTTATTTTAATGAGAATTACTTTTCCTGAAAAATTTTTATAATTTTCACGTAAATGTTAATCTAATCCGATTATAATTAACAAAGTCATTTAAACTATTCAACAGCAGCAACATTCAAACATTGCCATAACATCTAACAAGTACACCTAACATAGCCTATGTCACCCACAAACAGACCGACAAAAGATAGGGGTCCATGTTTCAACATAATGACCATCAAAGGCGACAACTGGTCATTCGTGAGTCCAAACGCCGAGACGATAACGAAGCTGTTGTGCATATTCATTGACGGATTAAGGAAAAGGTCGAGATGGGCAGTGGCTATCCAGGAATTTATTTTGCAAGGTGGGTGGGTGTTCATTTGTGTTCGGCTGCGTGTGTAGTCGTACGGAAAATTGATTTGTGAAAAACTTTTCATTTTATTGCATGTAGTTTATCGTATGGTTTCTGTTCCAACATAAATTTAAACGCATTAATACCTCAAATTATCTAACCGACAGATCATTCACAAAGTTTGTTGGATAGTTTCCACCTGGTGCAAGGAGATGTTGTAGAGTTGATGGATGAAAGCGAGCAGAAGCACCTGAAAGATGATTGGATGTACGGGAAATGTGAACGAACAAACAGATGTGGATCATTCCCGTTCGACTGCATCTATATCTTTCCTACCTCCGAAAAACCACCTAAAGCATTTCTGGTTAAATTTACTACTAATTCTCCCTTTATTAATTTTTAAAGGTATCCCAACTGATTTGTACACACATTAAGACTAGATCTCTTAACCATTACGCCATTTCGCCGCCAAAATTAATTTTGATTAAAATAAGTTTTTCCGCCGACAATGAAAATGATGCAATCAATACTCTAACAAAAGCCATTTTTCAATTTACAGGATATATTCTCCATAATGAGCAAAAAAGATGCCAGCACGCTTCCAAGGAAGAGGGCAACAGTCGTTTTAGGCAGGGATACACTTAGTAAAAGCAAAGGTTTCGGGGTTGCTTCACTCATTTGAGAAAAAAAAAATATTTTTAGATTTGTAAAAAATTCAATTTACTTTTTAACCATGACACTAAAATGTTCTTAATAAAGTTCTTAACATCTTCACACATCAAAATAACAAATTTTTACCAATGAAATCAACTGCTGACGTTTTTAGTAGCAGGTATCGGTTAAAATATCTTACATGAGGTGAAAATATAAATGGAAATAGTTGAAATCTTGCAATTTCGTAATTTGGAATTGGTTCGTTCAAATGTGCGGTTGAACGAGTTCGAAAGCACGTAGAGTAAACCGTTGCTTCACACGTTCAACTATTGCGGCACAAACAGTAAATTTAATAACATGCAACGATGTAATGCAACGTGCAGCCAGGCAAACAACAGACATATTATTAAAAAACACAATGCAACCAAACTACATTCAACTTTTTCAATAGTAGTACCTACTGTACAATTCACTTTTTAACTGAATGTTTTTACATGTCCCAGAAATATGGAAACAAATACAACAGGTTGTATTACACATCTGTTACACAGAATGGATTGAATACGACGATGAAATTGGATTGAAAATGAGCAATTTTTCGCTTGCCACATATTTTGCATTTTTCCTAAATAACTCTTTTGTTAATAAATTTTTAAATTATTGACGGAACAAAAATTTTCTTCCGACAATAATTTCTCTAAAAGCGAGGAATAAAACATTCGGCTCCTACCGCGTCAACATTAGCGCTTAAAATAAGTTATATCATCATGAAACAATATTGATTTTGAAAAATTCTCGTCTTCGGAGAACCAGTCCGCAAGAAGGACGAGCATTAATTAATACATGACGTAGGAAAATAAGATGTTTAAATATCTGTGCAATTGCTGAAGTCATTTAAAAAATCGTGGACAGCTGAGTATTTATAAAAAAAATCTTTTATTAAATGCAAACACTTGAAAGATTTGAATATACTGACAAAATTTTACAACAAAAATTCTTAAAATTTGAATGTGTGAACAAATTTCGGTTGGACTTTGCTTCTTTTTTCTTGAGCACTAATCAAGAAATCAGCCCTTGGAATCTCAATTATTTTCTTCTTTGGACTAACGTAATATTCTCTTT
This sequence comes from Helobdella robusta, assembly GCF_000326865.2. Taxonomy (NCBI): domain Eukaryota; kingdom Metazoa; phylum Annelida; class Clitellata; order Rhynchobdellida; family Glossiphoniidae; genus Helobdella; species Helobdella robusta. The sequence continues at coordinate 1,469,100 of NW_008703782.1, read as the reverse complement.
TTCCGGGAAAATCAATTTCCGCTGGAACTCTGTGTTTAGAAAGTTTTTTGGCCTTCTTCCGTTTTTGTTCCTCTTCTTTTTCTATTCTTTTTTTCCTTTCAACGAAACACCAGGCAAAAAGAAAACAGCCAACCAAAATAATTGCAACCACAGCAAGCATTTTATAATGATTCCTCACAAACACCTCAACCTTTGATTTCATTGGTGTGCACTGCCTGACGGAATAACAACCTGTTGTATTTGTTTCCATATTTCTGGGACATGTAAAACATTCAGTCATCATATCAAATGGTTGGAAGCTGTTGAGAGGACAGTCAGAACAATTCAGTGTGATATTGTTGTAATATCTTCCAGAGAGGCATGGTATACACAAGACGCCATTAACCAACTCAAATCTATTTGGACATTCATTGGCAAAACTGGTCGTCATAGGATCATCTGTCAAGGTGAATTCTTTTACTCTATCATACTCGTCAACAACATCAGGATACCTTTTGGGGTCTTCCTCAATTTCTCTCCACCTTCTAGCACTAGCAATAGATGCATTCAGTAATCTGTTTGATGTGTTTGTAAAGTAGCATTCCAAAGTTGAGCAAGTGGTTTTAAAATCTTTCAATCTATCTTCACAAGAAATGACATACAAAGCCTGAGAATAAGCTCTCTTGTTTGTGAAAAAACAGGTTCTTCTGGATACAGTGTACAGTAACCCATGGTGAAGTGAAATCTCATTGTGCTCAATCAAATTCTCCCAATATAACTGCTTCTCTCTCAGCAGTGGTTCAGAACACAAAGCAGTGTCATACTGAAAAGTAAACTCTAATCTGACATGTGGTACATCGTATGTGATAATGTAGTGTTCTATTTTCTGCTTGTAGTTTATTAGACAGAATATTCTTCGAGAATCCTCTGGCTGAACATGAGATAGAAACAGTGAATATGTCTCATTCTTTAAAAGACGTTTGTCACCAATAATCTGTCAATAAAACCGAAAATAAAGTTAAATTTAGATTTTAGCAATGTTTTAAGTAGAATTTAAAAAACTTACTTATTATAAAATAAAAGCTCTCTTCTAAACTAAACTAAAGCTAAACTAAAGCTAAACAGTAAGAAAATAATGTTAGCCATAAAACTGAGCTGATAATTAACATAATTTAAATTACCGGCTGTCCTTCAGAATCGATCCACGTGACGTTGTTGTCGGCCAAACCGGTGTACACCTGCACGGAAACGTTTTCATTGACGCACGGAATCTGGACACTGTGAGATATCAATATGAAGTGGGGATCTTTGACATGAAGCGACAACTTATTTAAATCTTTCACTGTTTTCGAATCAAGTTCTATCCAACCAAACGCCAAATACAAAAGTATGAAAAATATTAAATTTATTATTATTTTCATTTTTAAATAAGAACAGACGCGACATCAGTCAGAAGAACTGGTTTAAAAGTAGTACAGTTACAAACGGAAATGTGCACACTGGAAGACGGTTGCGCGATTTTTTTCAGCGACGGCCTGGAGATGCGATCTATAGCCTGCCACGAGACATTATCTTAGTTTCAATGTCATGGTATTCTAAGTATACGCATTCAACCATATAAGTATTACCCATCAAGCCCAGATCGTTTATTTATTAATAAATAGTTTTCAACAACTAAATGTGAGCAAAATATTGAGTAAATAATTAAATAAATAAATATATACGTGCATGTGTATAATGGAATATAATATACTACAATGTATCTGGATATATATATATATATATATATATATATATATATATATATGTTAATCTTCGAAGCTCGTATCACTACCAGCATTATCTTCCATAAATTTTTCATCCTCGTTCGATGATTCTGAAACATTTCGTGAAGTGTTAACGAGGTATTGCCTGTAAATGTCTCCGTCAGCCATCTCGTCAAGTTCATTAACACTCAGAGATTCCACCATGAATGGAACGTCCTTCCACTTTTTGTAGTGTTTTTGGGTGGGCGGGTTCTCACATTTCACCACGAAACTTATTATCTAGAAATATTTTATGTGCGTCAAATTACTAATTATTATTATTAATTATTATTATTATATCATGTGCGTTAAATTAAAAATTAAAACTAGTCATGAAGGAAAAAGAAAAGCCGTGACCACAAACCTTAATAACCGGAAAGGACACACCGTTGTAGCTAGCCATGATTCCCCAATCGCTGTTACATTCCTTGCAGTAAATTTTTCCACTTCTTTCAAAAGTTGGTGAGATATTTTCAGTTTGTGGGTATGGTTTTATAATAACACGGTCCTTCATGCTTGGGTCTATGACTACGTGATGCGAGTTCTCAATCTTTCTCACCTTATCGGACAAGGAACCAAGTGAATCACATTTAGAACAGCGAATTTCGTACAAATTTTGATGCAATTTAATTTTCTTCAACTCCTCTGATATCTTCTTGCCATAGGCTGCCATTCTCCTTTCAGTCTGAAAAAAAAATTCAACTTGTTACTTCCCAACACATAAACCTCCACACGTTACTTCTTTAACTGAAAGTAAATTTGAAATCTCAGGACTAAAAATAAAATCTGCAAACGATATAATTATTATCATCAATTCGAAAAGAACTTAAAAAACGTATTGAAAACTAGCTTTTGCTCTATGTTGCATGGTCTTAATACACCTCCGCCTCTCTTCAAAATTCATTTCTTGGATTCGTTTGATCGCAACAGTCATCATTCTCTCTCTGATCTCGTTAATTTTTTCTTTCATGGCGATGCCACGACCGCGTTCGGCTATCAAGCAACTGGCTGCATTCTCTGCTCTAGCCCTGCCTGTGTTGGTTAAATTATGTGTCGTCGTTGCCGTTGCAGTGTTATCATATTCAATGTGTATGTATGTACTGATTCACGTGTATTTGTTCGTTGCTAACCTATCTGAGATATACTTTGAAAAAGAGAATTGTATAAAAGTGTTTAACATGTTAGAACTATAAAATAATATACAGTTCAAATTATTCAGGCTGAACGTTTTGATAAATATCACCTCAAATTTGAAACTGACCAGTCAACAAAACATGTATGTAGTTGATTGAGTTCAAAAGGACAAAGATTTGGCGGAGATATCATTAATCGATGGCGCGTATGAAACATAGACGACTTAATACTTGAAACTTACAAGCTTGAAAACAAACATTTTGTAAAAAGTATTGCGATAAACTGGCACATTGACAAGATAGGAAGCAATAAATGAAGTTTTCAATAGAATAGTAGCCGACCTCTGCACTGGACCCTGGCGATGCTGTTGGTCACATGTTCATACCTGAGTACCAAGTTGCACTTCTGTACGTCCAGCCCTTCCTCTGCCACGGTAGTCGCGATGATCAGTTTGTGTTTGCCGTTCTTGAAATATTTGAGAACATCTTCCTGCTGGGCACTCGTCTGACCTTCAACGGAAGAGGAATAAAAAAAATTATTATTTGTGGTGTTTAAAGTATAGACGGTGATACATTTTTTACTCTTTCATGAAATGGATGAATTAAAAATCGCTTTTAAAGTGTCTTACCAACTATTTTCTTAAATTAGTGACTGCTAAACTATTCACCATTTCAAACAATCGATCAATAACTCATCATTTTTAACGTTTAAAATTTTTTAAAAAATCAATAATAAAATTAAACACCCAACCGGCTTTATAAGCAGGAGCGTTAGTGCCAACAAGATTCGTTGCATTGAGTGACTTCAATTCTTCAGTTTCGTTCATCCAATTTTTCAGAGCCACGGTCATGTCTCTAGTCTTGCAGAACATTATACACCTGGAATCCTCGTTTTGCTTGTATTGCTTGATCAATTTGGATTTTATTAACTCTAATTTTGGATTGTCATAGAAATCGTTCTGACTGATTTTCTCCATTTTTGGGTATATGCCTTGTTAGGATTGTGCAGTTGGGGTAGGTGGTTTTAAATTTTGTTGTGAATTTAAATAATTTAATTAAATTGTGAATTTAAATAATATAAATGAAAATAAAATGTGAAAATTTATTATCCGATTTATAACTAAATAGGACTGATAGCTAGGTAGGGTTACAGACGTACTTTGCCAATTATTCATCAGTGAGATTGTGGTCTGGTTGTTTGAATTGCCGGTGGGAGTGTCTTCAAATTCTCCAACTTTCGTCCGGATGAAGTTGACGGCGTCTTTAGTTCGGCAGTCGGCATTTATCATCAGGGCGTTGTTGTAGATCTGACAGTCGTTCGTTTGAAAGTTTTTAAAATATTATTCTCGTTTGAAACAATTAAACAAATCCGTAGAATAATATTCGAAGATGTTGTTAGGAAAATTGATAAGATGCTCCGTAATAATAATTATGACGAAGATAAATTTTAAAACAAATAAATGAACGAACGAAAGAATGAACAAACGAACGAATGAATAAATGAGTGAATGATTTAACAAATAAATAAACGAACGAATGAGCGAATGAATGAATGAATGAATGAATGAAAAAAATTCTTACGTGGAGGAACTGATAGCATGATACAAAATATTGCCTCGTCCTCTGGTCGTATGTAGCACAAATGCCATTGAACAATCTGCTCAGCCATTGGGTGTACGGGTCACAACCTTTTAATCATCATTATCATCATCATCGTTATCATCATCAATATCATTGATATCCTCATCATCATCGTCGTTATCATTATCAAATTATCAGCATCATCGTTATCATCATCATCGTCACCACCATCACCATAATCATCGTTATCATTATCACATCATCAGCATTATCATTATCACATCATCATCGTCATCATCATCATCATTATCATCGTTATCATTATCTCATCAGCAGCAGCAGCAGCATCATCATCAACGTCGTCGTCATCATCACATCATCATCATCGTAGTTGCTGTTTTATTCATTGCAATGTAACACTACTAACTAACACTACCTCTACTCATATTACTACTACTACAGCTACAGCTGCTACTACTACTACTGCTACTACTACAGCTGCTACTACTACTGCTGCTACTTCTACTGCTGCTACTTCTACTGCTGCTACTTCTACTTCTGCTACTTCTATTGCTGCTACTACTACTACTGCTGCTGCTACTACTGCTGCTACTACTATTCCTACTATCGTCATCATAATTGTTATCAATATTATACTCCGACTAATTCTACTACTACTTATCATAATTGTTATCATAAATTTAGTATACGATATCATTTTATTATCTATAGTACATATTTATCGAACCTCTGTCGGAGGGCGGTTTGAATTCCCTAGCCAGGTTATCATCGAACTTCAAGTGTAGGTCTGAAAAATCGAGATAACAATAGCAACATTCAAATAACATCATCGTCATCTCCATCATCATCATAATCATCATCTCCATCATCATCATCACCATCATCTCCATCCTCATCATCTCTATCATCATCATCATCATCATCATCTCCATCATCATCATCATCGACATCATCATCTCCCTCGACATCATCATCATTACCTTTAGGTGGCATCTGAATCATCATTTCAATGTTCGACATGACTTCATTGATCATATTACCAAATGGGTCGTATTTTCGTCCAGAGCACTCCTCCGTCTCTGTTTTAAGACGATATGAATAATTGAGGCGAATTAGCTCAGAAGGTAAGAGCGCAGTCTCTTGCGGTATTCGTTGCGCGTTGACTGGATTCAAATGCCATCGCAGCGAAATCCAAAATCAGGTGGCGTATGATGCGAGACTTGCGCCATACTTGCAAACATTTAAATATATATGAATGAAACTGCCTTTTTGGCAAAAGTTGCAAGAAAGAATTCCAACTTACTCTGCCTTACCCTGAGAAACCTGATAAATATCGAAAGAACAACAACAGCAACAAAACGGACCTTCGACAGGCTTGTTAGTAGCTTTGGAGAGTTCCTGGACATTCTTCGTAACGGTGGTGATGTAATACGTGTTGAGGTTGGCACACACACCAAGTATGTAATCCATAGCTTGTATCGAGTCTTTCGCTTTTCCAACCCCTATTGAAGCAGTCAAACCTACAATCTGTATTTGATGATGATGATAATAATAATAATTATTATAAATAATAATAATAATAATTATTATTATTATTTCATTTGGATTCCGCGATAGTGTAATGGTTAAGGTACCTAGCGCTTGGTATGACGCTATATAAATGACATTATTATTATTATTATTGTCATATTCATTCTACCTCTAAAAAGATTTTTAAAAACTTAGGCTTAATACATCGACTAAGACTTAAATTTCCAGACGATATTTTACAGACATTGTATAACTCAATTGTATTGCCTTATTTAACATATTGCCCTCCTATTTGTGGTTTTTCCACTGAATCATATCTCCATCTATTAATATTATTACTACTACTATTGTTAAAGTTATCATTATTATTAAAATTTAAGATTTTTTCAGCGCAATTAAGCTAGCGAACCTGAGGCAGATCGGAATTAGGATCGAGGTCAAGGTGTTCGTGGTACCTGGCCATGATGGCATTGTACGGGTGCTCCTTTTTTGTGTGGTGGCATTCGTCGAATATTAACAGCGACAACTCCAACATGTGCGAACTCTCCTTCCTTAGTAGGTTCTCCAAGATTTGAGGCGTCAGTACGAAGAGAGTCTGCGTTGCGATTGGTTGGTTAGATAGGTGGATAATTTTGATTGGTTGTTTGTAGGGGTTGTAATAGTTATATTATTGACTACAAAAATCAAATTAACGAAGTAAATTAAACCGATTTCAACTGTTAAAATGCAATCAATTTAAAATTTTAAAAAATGAAGTAAACCAAATCTGTCACGAAATTAACAAAATGAATTATTTCAAAGTAAAATATTGCAGCTCAAACAGTAGAGGAGCCATGCGACGCGATGTCGTTGCGTGCAGACCTGGTTCAAATGCTGCCCGTGTGAAATTGAGAGAGCCTGATGCGATGTTTGGGCAAGCATGCGAATGTGTACGTGCGTCGTGTGATATGCGTGTTTGTCTCCGTGCAAGAAGTTCAATTGTTTCAAAGTAAAGATAGATTTGGAAGCTGCAGTGTTTTGTCAGAATTATAAAAAAAAGAGTGAAACGAATAGTAAAATACGAACATGAGTTTCAAGGAGTTCAGTTAGCGAGAGTTCGACATCACCGCTGATGCCGATGACGTCAGCGTGGAGGTACTTCTCAAAGAGCCGCTTCTGCTGCTCTACTAGCGCCACAGTCGGCACCACAAACATCACCTTCTTCTTCTTCCTTCTCGAGCCTCCAACGTCATTCCCTTGTTCTAAGTGATCCTGCGATAATATTGAACTGAAAGTTAAAAACTGAAATATTTTAGCAAATAAAAATCGTTAATACGTAATCAATAAAAAGCTGGAATATGTTAGATAACTGGTGTTCACGCATTTCAAGGAAAATTCATGAATATGTTAATTAACTTGCCTTTATGATGAACATCGCTACGTGGGTTTTTCCCGTCCCAGTCGGAGCGACTATGATGCAGTTTCTCCCTTTTATGGCATCCGAGGCCAGTTCAATTTGGTATCCTCGTAGCTCCAGTCCACACTTTTTTGGGGACGCTTCATCGCAGCCTGGAAGTGGGAGGGATTGATTGGCTTGCATAAATTAACATAAATTTGATTGACAGAAATAAACGAATTGGAAGGAATTTATAGATAGCTTAAAATCCAAAAAAATTAATGAAACGTTAGATTTTGAGTTGAAAAAAGCGCGCTGAAGTAGCTCAATTAATTACTACAATTTCTTGGTTATATTATTCATGGTTGGCAAAGACCAAGTTGAATACATCAATTTCATTAATTATAATAAATTAATTAATTATAATTAATTAATTTTATGTAATCGATGTATTAATGACAAATTATTAAATAACGATAATTATCAAAGTTGATTTAACATTATAATAGTTCATTATCACCATTCCAATGTTCATTTGTTGTACGTAGTGCTATTAATAATTTCTGTGAAATAAAAATATAAGCGCGTAAAAATATAGATGACCATTACTTACCTGAAGGTTTAGCTCCGTACACCATTTCTATCTCGTAGGCTTCTGAATTTGTCGAGAAGATATCTTTTAATTTAACTTTTTATGAGGACGATTTATCTATTTATATAGGAAGATCTTAGGTAATCTATGTTATATATATATACGTATATATATATATATATATATATATATGTGTGTGTGTATATATAAATATATATATATATATGTGTGTATATATGTATATATATATGTATATATATATGTATATATATATATATATGTGTGTGTGTGTGTGTATGTTAATTTGCATATAATTATGTATGTATCGTAAATGTGTATGTATGTATGTGATGTGATGACGATAACAGACAAAGCTAGATTGTGTGTATAATTGATATTCTTCCAATTGAAAAATCCTGGATTAAATGGCGTCATTTCGCTTCAACATCTGTTCATTGCTTTATTATTATTCTCTCTTTTTTTTACTTCGCAAGTTGAGTGGTTTGTTTTCTATTGCATTCCGTAAAAAATGCGTCGCTTTAACTTTAGCATGTAGTTATAGCCAACTTTAACACGTGGTTTTAAATCTAGCACGTGGTTTCATTCAACTTAAGCACGTGGTTTCAACCTAAGCACGTGAATTTATTTCACTATTGTAAAACGCCTCGACATGTTAGCTAAATTAGTAGGAGTGCCATGTCTCTGGCTGATATTACGCGATGGCATGGTTCGAATACTACCTGTCCAAAACTCAAAGACCATCATACGAGTATGATGCGTTTGACTATAAAAAATTAAAAAGAAAAATTCTGGACAAGAGGTGAGCGGGAATTGAAATCTCTTCCCAATTCCATCTGGAATTCCCATTTGTGACAACGTTCCCTGAAATTCTTATTTGCTATTTTCTTAACTTGCTCCCACTTTTTCCCAATTTTTTAAACACAACAAAAAATATTTTCCAAAGAAGCGAAAATTATGAACATATCTTTAGTACAAAACAGAAGAATTCCCAAAAGCTCTAAAATGCACTAAAACAATAATAATAAATAAGAATTTTAGGCATGTTTATGAATATTCATACTATGTGAATTTCTGATATTACCACAAGAGTGTATGTGTGTGTGTTGTGCGTGCGTGTGCGTGTTTGTCGACAACACGCTCCTGTATTTAAAATGAAATTTCATTGGTGCAGTTCGGTAGCTTGTTGTACGTGGTCACCTTCTATATTGGCCCACACATGCATGAGTTTGTGAGTATTCGGAAAATTTATCTCTTTTTTTTTGCCCCAAATCTCGGCGGTTCGAAACGCATTGCGGTTCTCCGCCGGTTTGACTCTCACGAGTACTCGTACAACAACGGCGTACAACAGCGTACAACAACGGCGTACAACAGCGTACAACAACGTACAACAGCGTACGTAGGGGATGCGGCGTGTGTACTGTACGTACATTGCGAGGTGTGGGATGGAAGAACGTACATAGAGAGAACGCCTACCTTTGTAGATGTCCATGAACAGGAGAGCATGTTCGCCGTTATTAAACGTTATCGTAGCCTCGTCGTTATTTATTTTCTCCACATTATTCTGAATAAATATGGCAGATAATGATAATAATGATAATAATTATTATTATTATTATAAAAATTATAATAATAATAACTATAATAATAATAATAATAATAACGATGAATGATAATAATAAGGTTAAGAAAAAAAGTCATACAATCCAAATACAATGAAATTTCATTTTTACCGACAAATTTAAACAAAATCGACATCATTATTGTCGTCATCATCGTCATGAACATCACCTTTACTATATAATCATGGAAAGCTTCAAACTTCCTGAAGACATCCACCTTACTAGCACCAGTCATGTTTTTAATTTTGAGAACATTTGGAATGAGAACAAATTCCTGACTGCAGCTACTGCTGTGGTTGCTGCACCCGCTGCTGATTTTGTTGCTAGATAAACTAGATGTAACGGTTGTTTGTTTTCCAACGCACGAAGAGCAACCATTGTCAGAGCAGGAAAAAGATGGCTGCTGCTGCTGAAGCTGTGGCTGTTGTGTTTCTTGTTCATCGAAATCAGTTTTTAAATCAAGTGTGAGTGTAGGCTCACAAGATGGTAGTTCATCGTTGAGGTTTGAATTACATGACACTGAAATATTTGAACTTTTGCTAGACAGCGAAGATTTAGTATTTTGGTTTTGTTGTTGTATCTGTTGTTGTTGTTGCGGTGGAGATAACAAATTCATTTGTTGTTGTTGCGGCTGTTGTGTTTGTTGTGGTTGCTGCTGATTTGCAGTTACATCATCAGCGTCTTTCGAGGGGAAAAAATTGGATGGTGGTTTATTTTTATTAGGGATGCCTCGGATTTAGGTTTTTCAAGTCCGGCCGGGGCCGGATTTTAGTTACCATTTTACATATGTTAGAAAAAATACTCACATTTACGGTTATCTACATGTTGAACATCAAAAAATAACACCAAGCAAATAGTTAATTAATTCAAATATATGAATAAGCTGTGTACACTGTAATTCTGTACACAAAGATCAGCTTATAATTTATGCATAACCCATGTTATAGCATAAAGAATAGCTCACCTCACAAGTGATGTTGTAATTATGTGTCATGTATGCCTAGCCTAACCTTTAACATAAATTATGCGCTTATGTTTATGCCCTTATGCTTATATATATATATATATATATATATATATATATTATGCAGCCATATGATTCGTAATTTTCAATTATATAGTATATACACGTGCACAATTTCTTTTACACAAAAATCAGCTCATAATTTATGCATAACCCATGTTATAGCATGAAAAAAATTGTCCAGCACACCTCACAATTAGTGATGTTGTTATTATGTGTCATGTATGCTTAGCCTTTAACTTATTGACATAAAATTAATTGAATTCAATGAAAAATTTTTTTCTATTTATAACATTTTTAAATGTTGATAGACGCTTAAATCCGGCTCTAAATCCTGCCACCAAGTCCGGCCGGGCCAGATTTAAAAAAAGCCGGATTTTGGCCGGGGCCAAACTTTGGTGCATCCCTAATTTTTATATCAGAAATTATTATGAAGAATTGGACGCAGCCCAAAAAAAAGTAGAACCATAACCGTTATTAACAACTGCAACAAACCCGGCAGCATCAACAACATCAACAACAACATCAACAACAATATCGACATCAACAACATCAACAGCCAAAACGTACTATCAAACTGTAAGCTGTTGATGTGACGAAATGAAGCTGCTTTCGATACTGGTGCATTCAAATCATTAAGTTCATTGCTTCTGTTACTAACTCCTGGATTGTTATTCATCAAATCAACACAATCATTACTGTTATCTGCTTTCGTTACTATGGGATCGTCACAAGGCGTGACAAATGATGACGAAGATGATGATGGTGGTGGTGGTTGTGATGATGATGGTGGTGGTGGTTGTGATGATAATTGTGATGGTGGTAATGATGGTAGAGGCCCCGATGAATTTCTCAATGGGGAGGACAGGGACTGCCTTCGGGAGCTTCCAAGCAGGTCGTCATCAACGAGACCGCAGTCAACTGCAGAGAAGGAGAATTGAATGCGATAGTTTTGTACTTAACATAAACGTTAAAATAGCAGCTTAGACGTAATTATATAAAACATTTTTATTGAACTGTCAGTTGAGAGATGAATTGATAACTGAATGAAATACTCCTACTAACATTCCAACATCTCGAAATGCTTGGCGTAGGATCTCTCCCAATCTTCCTTGCTAACTGCACGCAGCGAATAAAAATAATTATTAATTCTCAGTAGTGGGAGTGCATCTACGTGGGTGGAGTAAGAAGCGTTAGGTTAGGACTAACGTTTGAGATTGGAGATGGCATCTTGTAGCAGGCGCAAAGCCCGTTTTTCTTTGCATTCAATGAGAGCCGAGATGAAATGTTTGAAACCGTCACACTTCTGACCCATATGCAATGTCAGTCTAGTCATCTTCGTCAGGTTGGAATCGATACACAAGTCATCTAAGTCTTCCGAACTGCATTTTGTTGAAAAGAAAATAAGCTAAAACACTGCATTCGTTCTATAATATGTTGTGATTTGACGAAACAATTACCGCCACAATCACAGCCATCATCATCATCACCACTATCATCATCATCATCACTATCATCATCATCACCACTATCATCATCATCACAAACCCTAAAACATCATTTTCAACGGGACACATCATCATCATCATCACGATCATCATCATCATCACGATCATCATCATCATCATCACGATCATCACATCATCGTCATCCTCACAAACCTCAAAACATCATTATCAACGAGATAATCGATCAGGGGATCAACAGCAACCTTCACCAAACTTGGAAGTAGAACGTGCACCATCTGGAAGAGTTCCTTGTTCCGCGCTTTGTCGCTCGTCAGAGAGGTACGCAGCTCCTCTGATACTTCTAGAATTTTTATTATTTCCATGTAAAAATAATCTAAATTCCATTGAATCATTCTTTTCAGTTTAACTAACAAAGTTCTGGTTAAGACCTTTTTATTATTTAAGGTTTTTATTATTTTCATGTAAAAATTATCTAAATTCCATTGAATCATTCTTTTCAGTTTAACTAACAATGTTCTGGTTAAGTTTTCAACTAACAAGATATGTTTGGTTCATTAGATTTTATTACATTACAGCTCTGTTGACTCCGCTCATAAATTGTTTAACCCCCGTCCACAAACTGCTCTGCCCTCAAATTTTATGGCTCCACTCACAAATTTTACAGCCCCATTTGCAATGCGTTTAACAAGAAAAAATTGCTGTATTTTATTAATTTAATGAAAAAATTGTACTGTCCCTCTGTGTGGAACCCCCATTATAAGTACCAAGTGAGAAAAATCGAAAACGTCCAGAGAAGGTTCACGAAATCAATTCCTTCCTTACACCATCTACCGTATTTATCTCGACTACAAGCAGTTAAAATGCAAACTCTGGAACACCGCAGATTAATTTATGACTTATGCTTTTTATACAAAATTCTTAACAAAAATATCCAAACTGATCTGATTGAGAAATTCATCCCGGTTTCGTATGTGTCGACTCGTGGGCATCAGAATAAGTTACGTGAATTAAACACTAACGCCAAATACTTCTTCTGCAACAAAATCATACTTATATGGAATGCGTTGCCAAAAGAAGTGGTGTCCTCAACATCTCATGCCGTCTTCAAGAATCGCTTACTGGCTGTTGACTTGTCCAAATATTTACTAATCAAACAACTATTAAATTAATGTTTGTTGTCATAATTATTGTGCTCTATGATAAAAATGTTAATGTTATTCGTGATTTAATGCCATTATTAACTTCTCTATATATATGTGCATGTTGTGTATATATGTGTATGAGTGTATGTGTAAGTATATGTATTTATTTTTTTTTTTGTTTTTGATGGATAACAATGAACTTGAAAGCGAAATCTGTGTTTACATTTATTAGTTAAGTTCTTTGCCATACTGATTGCTTGTGTGATGATGTTGATTGATGATAGCGACAATAATATTTTTATGTAGATTTATTCTTCTTGACGTTACGTTTAGAGAAATTGTTTTTCTTTTTTATCAACTAGGTAAGTGGTCTTTTAGATCCTCTGGTTGTTTGTGAATAAATAAATAAATAAATAAAAATGGAAAAGAATGATGTGTGGTGGTGCATGTGCTGATGTGAAACTAAACGGGATGAAATTAAAGAAAAGAACGAATTACCTTCTTGATAATCGAAATTTTGAATTGCAATCAACAAGCTCTCTTCAGAGTCTGTCAGTTGAAATGTAGAAAATTTAATCAATAAAACTGTAATAAGCCTCGTCTCTAAATTAACATCTCATATTTTTAATAAACATTTTCCGACAACAATATCTCTAAAATTATCAATCTAAATGTAACATCAGTAGCAAGTAACATAAGAGCAGACATGTACCGACTCGATGAGAGGAGTAGAGGACTTAAGGCATTCAGGGCTTCCAACTCTTTCATCTCTTTCAGACACTTAACCAATTCCAAGAACCAATTCTCTTTGTGACTTTGATTGGCAGATTGGTTATGGTGTGGGTCGTTTGAAGGCGGTTAGTAGGTGTTTGGTAGAAATTAATTTTTTTTTAAACGCATTTTGGTAGCACTTTTGTTTAACAGTAATTTAAAAAGTTTGCTAAAAAAACAAAATGAACATTAAATACGCATGTATGAGTAAAATTGATTGTATCAATACACAGTTGGTTGAGTAGAGAATAATTATCAGGACATCGTTTGCATTTGAAACGGGTACCCACACAGCTAAACATTAATGACCGGTCGCTGGCAGCCTCAAAGGCCATTTAACAGTTTGAGTTAACGGGCCTTCAAGAGATCGATTACGGGGCTTTTGACGGCCACCCTCTAAATTAAAGGGTAGCTAATGGCTTGAGATGACTAAGCACTAAACTGAACTGAACTGATTAACTGTCCTACAACCAAGCAACTGTTTGTTTTGAAAGCAGAATAAAATTCAACGTTTATACAACTTGAATTTAAATATATAAATATAAAGATTTTTATCCAACCTGCTAATGAAACTAATGAATTGATGCATTGATCCATTTCTTCTGATCCATTCATTGGTTTCTGTTACACTGAAATTTTGCAATTTGTATATTCACTTTATAATTTGACAGAAGATAAAGTCTTTTAACAAAAGCAGTAATTTCAGTGATTCAAAAAAAAATTATTTAAAAAAATGTGAAAGGAACAAACTTGATGACATCTTTCTCATGCAGTTTGGTTACAAGCTTTTTGTAATCAATTCTACGCAAATGCTTTATTCTTTTAAAAATAATTTCTCTGAAGATTTCCTTATCATTAATATTCAAGTCATCAAAATTTAATTGTTTGTACATTTTAACAGAGCCTGTTTTTGAATAATTACGTAATATTTAGATCATATATTTTCAAATTTATTGAAAAATTTTAAACAAATTTTTAATTAAAATAATTAATCAAAATTGAAACCAAATAAAAACCATTGGACTTGAGAGCGTCAAGAATTATTTGATAAATTCTCCCATCAACATTATTCAACAGCCATTTGTAAAACATTTCATTTAATTTTTTCCCATTTTGTGACAGCATCAAATTAAACTGCTCTTCTAAAGGA
Source organism: Helobdella robusta (assembly GCF_000326865.2). Lineage (NCBI taxonomy): Eukaryota > Metazoa > Annelida > Clitellata > Rhynchobdellida > Glossiphoniidae > Helobdella > Helobdella robusta. The sequence continues at coordinate 1,453,888 of NW_008703782.1, read as the reverse complement.
AAAAAATGAAATTTTGTTTTAAATAACATGAAAAATAACTTTAATAATCCTAAAATAAAAACCAATCAATCAATCAATTAGCTTATAAAGCGCTATTTCCGCGATGTTCAATAGCTTTCCTCAATGAATTTTGCCAACAGATGGGTCTGAGATCCGCTCTGAACTTCGTAAGTGATGGAGAAGTAGTCAGAGAAGTAGGTAGAGAATTCATGAGAAAAGGGCCAGAAAAAGCAAATGCAGATTTAGCAAAAGAGTGTTTAACACGAGTAAAGAAGAAATGAGAACAAGAAGACGATCGTAAACCGGGACGTTTAGGTTAGATTTAGATTGAGAATGTGCAAATTTTAAAAATTATTCTATATTTTCTAAGTTAGCCAGTGCAAGAGAACAAGATATGGAACAAAAAAGATACCTTCAATCTCCTTGATGAGATGAGTTAGGATGTAAGAGCAATCTAGATCATTCAAAATAGTTTTTCTAAAATACATTACCACATCTTTGTGGCCTTCCTCCGCCATTTCAATTTACTTCAGAGAAGACTTATTGTCGTTACTTAAAATATTTTTGTGTTCCAAGTTTATTTTTTAACAATGACTTATTATTTGGTAAATTTGGTAAAAGATTTAATTAACTTTATTAAATTAAAATTTTAAAACTACCGACCTAAAATATTTAATTTTATTTTTAGCTACTTTCGATTTCTCAAACTGTCAGAGCTTTTCTTAAAAAAATATGAATGTTTATTATTCTTCAAATTGATATCAAATTTGATATCACACACTTGAAAGGAATTTTAAACTTTACAATTTAAATAAAAACTGATTATTATTTCATAATATATATATAGAGAGAGATACGTATGAACATATATACACATACACACAGATTACCTGCTGGTTTCGCTACAAACAAAATCTTGAGACTTTTCGATTTCTATAAATAGCCGATATCGAAAACTTGGGAATTCCAAATGTTTTGCTCACAGGTGATATCAATCAAAAACTTATTGTGTGCATAAAAACACACCTTAAAATTATTAATAAAAGTAGAAAATATTTTACACTAACGCTTTATTTGACAATTATTAAAATAAGTTACATTGATAAAATGCCATTTATATATATTTCATATACATTTATTAATATTTTTATTATATAAGTAAATTGATATTAATTAGTGAGGACGAATAACGATTAAACAATTTTTAAAACTAATCTTCATGCAGCATGAAATTTAAATTAGAATGGCTCGTTCTTATCGTGTACTTTATGTATACATTATGTTTTACTTGGAACAAGAGATGAAAATTCTGCATATATGGATATAAGGTTGTGGCAGACAAAAAATTTATTACAAGTGATTACATTTAAAAAATGCAAACGTGAACAAAATCTTCTATTATCTTTTTTTAAATTTTTATATTTTTTAATCATCAGATAGTAAAAATTTTTAAATTTTTGTCTATGTTTTTACTGCGTAAACGGCGTAAACAATATCTGTGTTTTAACATGGATCTATATATATATATATATATATATATCCATGGTTTTAATTCACGTTGTTTATTAATTTAGTTATTAGTTCTGGGTTCTTTACGGTATTTCTAGCCGAAGTTGTGTTGTGAAGACATCGAGCTTCTCTTGCTTCCATTTCGCCATTTGTTTTGTGTTCGCGTTAATTTGCCGAATTTGATCCATTAGGATATATAAAAAAGGGATTTTGTTTGCGGTTTTGTTATAAGAACAAATTTGTTTAAAGTTTGTTCTTTTTATGTTGGCATTTATATTTAAAAAACGGAAAGTGAATTCAGGAAGGATCAACAAAACAAAGTAGACAAAATGGCCGACGAATTGGACATCGATGCTTTGCTTGAAGATGCGTTCAAAAAATCTGTAAGAGTCAATTTATTTTTTACAAAAATTTTAATTTATTAACTTAACTAATAATTTTGTTCATAGGAAAGAAATGGAGAAAGGTCAAAGAAATCTGACAGAAAAACGGATGATAAAAAGAAATCATCAGACAGTAAAAAATCAGATGACAGGAAGCGAAAATCAGAAGAAAGAGATGGTCGTAGAAAGTCAAGAGATCGTGGTAATAAACGTAGATCAGATGATGATCATGATGATGACAGGAAAAAAAGGTTAGTTGACTTACTGATTATAATGGCCCCAAAATATCCAATGTTGTTTGTTGTTTTGATTTTGCATGAATTTTTACAGCAATTATTTAGTTATTCAACTTGAAAAATTGATTTCTTTAACAACTTATGACACTTGCTGTTATCACCATCATCCCATTATCATTTTTCGCTAAACTGACAAACACAGAAATTCAGATAAGTGTACTAGTGCCAATTGAACGACAGCATTACCATTCTTCCATTACATAAAATACATACACAACCTAACATTCATTCATTCTCATCAATGAATTCTTCACAACCACCATCCCCACTAAGCAATCACCAACCACATAACAACGAACAGGCCCCAATCATGATCTGAATCTTACTTCTTATATTATATGTACTAGCCAAACAATGTTCGAAGGTATGACATCATGGCCATCATTCTACTCGTCATCACTTGTTTATTTATGTTCTTTTGTTTTTTATTCTGTTTAGGATTTTGTTCGTTGCTACAACTCTTTTTTTTAAAAAAAATTTTTAATTTTTCTTCTTAAAATGCAGAAAAAGAAGTAAGGACAATCACAGGTATGTTGTGTTTTTTAGTTTTTACCTAGTATTTTACTGTTGATTGCATTGCTATTAATGAATTACGTAATTTTATAATAATTCTTTCATGATTTTTATAATTTTTTTTACTTCTGGAAAAAATATAAAATAAACTTAGTAGTACCTCATTAAATTAGTAATCAATTATAAATTTTCAGTGACAGAAGACGCAGATCGAAGAGCAGATCTAAATCGAGAAGTCGAGACAAATCCAGAAATAAAGACAAGCCCAAAAATCGAGGCAAATCCAGAAGTCAAGACAAGTCCAAAAACCGAGACAAATCCAGAAGTCGAGACAGGTCCAAAAATCGAGATAAATCCGGAAGTCGAGACAGGTCTAGAAGTAGAGACAAATCCAGAAATCGAGACAGGTCTAGAAGTAGAGACAAGTCCAAAAGTCACAGGGATAGAGAAAGAGAAGAGAGACAAAGGGAAAGAGAGAAAGAAAGAGAAAAAGAGAAAGAAGAAAAGGAAAAAAGAGAGAAAGAAAGAGACGAGCGTAGGAAGGAACGGGAGAAGGAAAGAGAAAAAGAAAAAGAAGAACGAAAAAAGAGAGAGGAAATAGAGAGAGGTAGAAATGTTGCCAAATTGGAAGATGATAGTAGGAGAGGAAGTCGAGATCGTCGGAGGTCATCGTCCAGGGGAAAGAGGTTTGTTGTTATTATCATTTTAGCTTCTTGGTTAGCTTGATTTTAGGTCATTTTCAATAAAAATATGTTATTTGTACTAATTTAGTTTCATTTTGATTAGATTCAAATGATAGATTTTTAAATGTTAATCTTTAAATTAACAACCTTCAAGAGATTCTCCTGAAATGACAGTGGAAGAAAGAGATGTGAGAACAGTATTCTGCATGCAGCTGTCACCTAGGATCCGCCCGAGAGATCTGGAAGAATTTTTTTCCTCTGTTGGAAAGGTATGGCTCTCAATCATTTCTTTAAAAATATTTATTTGTTATGGTTATGTTTATCAAATTGTAATTTCGTTTTTCATTTATTCGACCAGGTACGAGACGTTCGACTGATCCTAGATAACAAGTCCCACAGATCGAAAGGGATAGCCTACATCGAGTTCAGGGACATCGAGTCCGTTGCTCTTGCAATAGGATTGAGTGGCCAGAAACTTCTTGGGGTGCCCATCATTGTTCAGAATGCACATGCTGAAAGAAACAGACAGGCAAGCACCAACCAGCCAGCCTCTGTTACCATAGGAGCTGGTGGTTCTTCTCCAAAACCTCCTCCTGTGCCAGAGGGCCCTGGAAGGTTGTATGTCGGTCTTCTGCATCCTAACATCACTGAAGAAATGCTTTCTGGATTGTTTGAACCTTTTGGAAAGGTTTACTTTTAAATGCTATTTATTAAACAATTTTTTAGAATAATAGAACAAATCATGAGATTTTAATTAATTTGTTGCAGTATAACAGTATGGTTTTGAATGATATTAATTAAAATTCTAATATTTATTAATATTTTGTGATTAAATTTGTAAGTTGCTTGAGTTGAAGTTAGTGAAAGACCCATCATCAGGCAAGTCAGCTGGATACGGATTCATCACTGTAAGTCCTCTCACCATCATTTTCATCATCTTCGTATTTGCATCATCGGCCTTTTTATTTCATGTACATTTCATCTGTCATATCTGTTTTAATCTGTTGTTCAATTGTTGTTAGAGTCATCTTATTTATGTGGATTTGTTTAAATTCATTTGTTACATAATAATCATCCTTTATGCAGCATCATATTGTTACTTATTTATTCACTCACGCACTCATTCACTCACTCACTCACTCACTCACTCACTCACTCACATTCAATCATTAACTCACTCACAGTATGCTCTAACTGAAGATGCCAAGAAAGCAATGGGACAATTTAATGGATTTCAACTGGCTGGCAAGGCTATTAAGGTACTTTGTGATCATTATTTTTATTCTCATTTTCATGATGCTGATTCAAGTGGCAAAAATGATGATGACGTTGATTTGATATTGTGATGATGGTTGATATGAATTTTTTTTGGGATTGTGATAATCTAGATAATATACTGTGATGATTACTGTGGAGTTGTTAACGTGTTATTATAATGTTATTGCCTATGCCAGTTTATGAAATGCCTTGATGCCTATTTTTCAACAATGCTCACAATGCCTGACCTATTACAAATTGTATAATAAAAATATTTACACTGTTGATAATTTAGGTAGGATTTGTGACAGAGAAGACGACAGAAATCCTGACATTCGATGCCGAGCATCCAAAACCGACACACTCTACATCCACTGGTTTCAATCTGGGACCAACTGAAAGACTGCAACTTATGGCTAAGCTGGCTGAAGGTTTGTGTCTCTTGTATGTGTTGGTTCGGTTTGAATTAGTTTTTGTATATGTTTGTGTTACTAGTATGCCTTGTTTTGTTTGTATGAGTTTTTGTATGTTTGTATTACTTTGTATGTCTTGATTATGTTTGTGAGAAGTTGAATGTGTTTGTACATTGCGTTTGTATATTTGATCTTTCCTCTGGGGATGCTTTATTTATTTATGTGTTTTTGACTGCTTATTTATTTTACAATAGAGGGTGTTCTTACACTTCTGAGTTTCAGTTTTTAAAATGATATTAGCCAGATTAATTTACTTAACAAGATTTTGATGTGATTTAAAGTTTAAAATAATTTTATGATAATTTAATTAATTTAAAATTCATCACTGTAGGCACCGGAATGCAGTTGCCAGCAGCAGCAACCACAGCAATCAGTGCCAGCAATCAGGCCGTAACTCCTCCCATTGCCACACAGTGCTTCATGCTCTCCAACATGTTTGACTTGAAAAAGTATGTCGCAATTCCGTTATTTTAAAATTTTCTTTGAATTTCACAATAATATTTGTAGAAAGTACCATTTATGAAACATGAATTTTACAAAAACGTCAAATTGTTTCTCGCAGGCAAAATGCAGCAAACTGGAAAGAGGAGTTGCGTGATGACATAATTGAAGAATGCAATAAACACGGCGGTCTTATACACATGGTCATTGATGAGGCATCGGACACTGGAAATGTTTACGTCAAGTGTCCATCTGTGGTCAGCGCTGCAGCTGTTGTCAATGCTCTGCATGGAAGGTACTTTGCTGGTCAGGTGATAACTGCCGCATACGTGCCATTGCCGAATTATCATACCTTGTTTCCGGAATCAATAACATCGTCGCAGCTCTTGCAACCGTCGTTGCTGTACAACAATCATATGTAACTCATCATATGTAACTATATCTTATCTTTCTACTTGTCAATTATATTGTTATGAAATTATGATTAGTAAATTTTTTAGCCGTTATAGGAGCTGTATGGTCTTGTGATTAATGAATGATATCCATTAAAATATTTTTCTCTATATTAATTAATCATAATCTACAGCTGATTGGAGGGATATTTGGAATTATTGCTTGTCAGTCTGATTTCTTTGAAGAATGTATGTCTTAATTTTTTTGCTGATGTTTGAGTTTAGATGGTTTACGTGCACTTGTGTGTTTGTTTATACGTTATACGTGTGTATGTATGTATGTGTGTGGAGATGTTAATATATACACATATATGTATGTGTGTGCTTTTTTATTATTAAACAAAAAAAAATTTGCGTGTTTAAGTATTGGAAAAGGTAAATAAATACAAAGTTTTTGGCGTCATCTGTCTGTTAAACTTATGATTTGGATTTTTATGATGTTATAAGTCTTTGTTTTATTTGGTTTCACTTTTATGCTCGTTTAAAAAATGAGTGTTACAGGATTTCGTTAATATGTTTACGTTAAGTGTCAAACCGTAATTTGTACTGTAGCTGTTGTCAGTGCTCTGCATGGGCAGGTACATGATAGTCAAGTGATAACTGCTGCCTATGTACCATTGCCTAATTAGCATATTTTGTTACCTTAATCTGTAACAACGTCACAGCACTTGCAACCGTCGTTTTCGTTCAAAATACATCACTTTAACTACATACGGGAGATAACATTCATCTTTATCTGAAATTGCGCCGTTATATTTTATTTTCAAACTATCACATCAGCCGGACCCATACCATTTGACCTAGCTATAATTGATGTGTTACTTAGATGTTCTTTTTTTACAGAAATGTTTATAAGGCGAAAGGAAAAATTTATACACATACATATATGTGTATATATTAACATCTCCATACACATACATACATACACACATATAACGTATAAACAAACACACAAGTGCACGTAAACCATCTAAACTCAAACATCTGCAAAAAAATTAAGATAGTGCCAGTAAAAAATGTATGTTGGCAGTTTTGAGAGAATATGTATCGAATATCTTAAGAGGAAATTTGTGAGTGTGTGTGTTATTGCAATTGAAATTATGAGCAAATTCTCATTTTCACGACAGCAAGTCCACAGGACTAGATTGTAATGCGAATTTCGTTTAATGTTGTTTCTGTTTATAAGGAAGTAGACAGGATGTCATTAGCGATATTAATTACATTGACATTGAGTAATGGATTTGTTTGAAAAAAATTAGTTTTTTCCTGAACCGTTTCCGGTGAGAAATGTTAATGAGTTTCCGGTTAGCACTAGCTTGCTGGGTGGGACTAGATCCGGTTTAAAGCTGTTCTGTGTACATCTTTCGTTAGCATTTAAGTTTACATTTAATCGTTTGCTGTTTTTACGGTGCAAACAAATGATTTTTTTAAATTTGTTTTTCTAATTTGAAAGTCTTACGGCACGGATAGTGTAATTTATTTCATCAGACAAAAAATTTATTCAAAAAAAGTATATAAATAACTTTCTAACTAATCGTCGTTGGTCTTTTCTGTTTCATTCATTTTTTTCCATTTATTAAATTAAATTTTTTCTACACTGCTGATTAATTAATTAATTTCAATTAAATTATTACATATAGTTTATTTTGTTATAATACTTTATTATTATTATTTTAATAAAGGTTTGGGTAGAAGTTAAGTTTGATTATGAAAAATAAAATGAACCTAAAGAATTATCACTCACATTTAACTGAATTGTTGGAATCAGCATTGATAAGTTTGTGCTGTGAAAGTCTTCCATCCAATTTCAAAATTGAAATTGATGGATTGGTTTGCGTAAGTTTGGCCGACATCGACCAGCAAATTGTTGTGAAGATTCACAGGTTGATAGCACCCCAATACCCATCCACAATTGATCCATTCAATCTCAATTGTAAAGATAAAAATGATGATGAAACAGATGAAAGTCTCATCAATGTCGAACAGAACAACACTGACCTTGTTCAGACTGAGGCTGCTGTCAAAGATATGAATCTTAAATACAGATTACTACATTCTAAAGGTTATAATCATTTGGGCATTAATGTGAATGGTTGCGGTGATGGAATAAAAAAACACAGTGCCTTCACAAGAATTGAACCCATGGAAACCAAATCACACTTTCTTGATAGCACCAGCAAACGATTGCTAAATAAGCAGTCAGATACTGTTGTGTCAAAAGAATTGAGAACATGTGCACTTTGCTTCAAGAAATTTTCCACATTCAATGAATATGGAAAGCACATAAGCGAGGTGCACAACCTTCATGGCTGTCACAAATGTCCTAAACTCTTCACTGCAACATCCAACTTGAATCGACACATGAAGTTGCACTTGGGCATCAAGCAATACAGGTGTCAACTCTGCCATGCTGCTTTTGCTAGGAATTATTACCTGAAACAGCACATGAACAAACACATCTCTCAGGCTGCTGGCACCTCTGAAGAAAATAGGGATGTACACGGAAGAGATAACAATGCAGAAAATCATATAAACGAGAATATTGATATTATCGACACTAAAGATATAAAAATTGAAACTCTTGATCGTGGTTATAATAATGAAGACATACATGTCGATCGCAAAAATAATGTCAAGGATGAGGACAATGGTGACAATGATAATATTAAAATAGTTTATAATTTTAATAACAGCAACACCAACGATGATAACAAAAATAAAAGTGATATCGTCGATGATAATAATGAAAATAGTTGCCATAGCGAGGATAAGGAATTGTTGAATGTTGGAAACCTGCAGCCTACAAAGAGGTCTACAAAGAATTCTAATAAACCTGCAAGAGAACCGAAGAGAATAAGTGATGATAATGTCAGTGATGGTAATAGCAACAATGATAACGATGATGTTGATATTAATAATGATGATGGCGATAATATCTACGATGAGAGTGTGGGTAGCAGTGATGGTTTTGATGATTGGAACAAGAACGATGTGACATACAAAGTGCACAACAACCATCTCACCATCGTCATGAATCCCCAATCGTGCATGAGGTCAGTTCTGAAGAGGAAATTATTTCTCGACCACAATGGCGAAACTCTCGTTAATGATGCTCCTGATGATGGTGTGGTTTGCCACAGCAGTGACTACAGAGGTGGCAAAAAGATAAAGACAGAGGCAGATCCAGATTCGAATGCATCTTTGGTAGAACTTGAAAAACATGCCAATAACAACAGCAATAATAATGATGATTGTTTTTCTGAAATAGACGAGATTACAGATAGCACACACAACCTGTCGTCAGATGCAATGAAATTGTCATCATCTACAACGTCATCTCCCTCTGTTTCGTCAAGATTTAAATGCTGCCAGATGAACTGGCCTACATTCGTTGACTACGAACAACACTGCCTGTCTGTCCACAATCGATATCCATGCGAAGAATGCTCGCAAACTTTTACTTGCAAGAACAACAAACGACGCCATTTTAATTGCTACCATGGTAGTAAGAAAGAGATCAGTTGCAGTTTATGCTTCAAAACGTTCTCCAGAACTGACATAATGAAGGAACATAGACTGACTCACACAATTAGCTACAAAGAAAATAAATGTCAGGTTTGCAGTTTCATTAGCGAGAAAAAATCATTACTTCTCAGTCACCTGAAAAAATGCTTCAGAAAGAACAACGCAAACTTCCTTGACTATTAAATAAAAATTATTTTTATTTATGCTATTTAGTTTTAATAATTCAATATTTATTTGTATAGTCTTTACTTGAACCATTGTGTATAAATCTACGATATTGGCCACTGTAATTGTTACGATTGTTACTTTATTTTTATAACAATAATGTATTTATACAATTGGTCTATTTTTATAACCATTAATATTGCAACGGAAAATACAAAAATGAATTAATGATAAATGAACGAGTGAATGAATGAAAAATGGATGGATGAATGAACGGGAACAAAGATGAATGAGAAAGTGAAGGATAAATGAATGAGTGAACAAATGAAAAATGGATGGATGAGATTGAAGTCAATACAAAATTTACCATATTTCTGTCAATCATTCATTCCTGTACATGAGTAGTTTAAAATTACATTCACATATTGTCGTCACGTGGCGTTGGGTGATGTCACAACGACGCCATGTTTTTACATCATCTATTATATATATATATATATATATAGAGAGAGAGAGAGAGAGAGAGAAAGAGATCTTTATATCGTAAGAAGAATTCGTTTACTGAATCTTCATTCATTCTGATTGTTACTCCAATCATAAATAATGGCATTAAAAGGCTTTTGAAACCGCCACCATCATCGTTATCATCATCATGTTTGTCACTATCATTACATTAGCATCACGTCTTATTTTTGATAGTACCATATAGTCATCATTCATTTAGATCTACTATCTAATCTTTGTGCTATGTATGTATCTATATATGTACACATAGAGGCGCCATATTGTATATATATATGCAATTATTGACAGTCTTAATCCAATATATATATATATATTATTTATTGTATCCATATGTAAATGTGTTTTGATATATTTATATATCATTGATATTTAGATATATTGTGTGCGCATGTATGTGTATCTATACGCAGAACGTCCGTAGAGTTTGATATGAGATAGTGTACGTAATGGAATTATTTAGATATTACGAAATTATCAACAAGCAAACTAATGAATGATTTTTAATAATTCGTAAGAGAATTTAAAGTAAATAATAATAAGTTTATGATTGGTCAGTTTTATATAGTAATAACAAATAAGATTATCATCACAACTTTTTCTACAAACAGCGTCTACGAAATGAACACGTACCAAATGACCTATCACACACAATGCACGTGATTAAGCGGGGTTCCTAATGTTGCATTCGAAACCGGTAACTTCGTGCAACAGGACCAGACTACCTTCTTAACGTAACCACCAGGCCTTCACGTCGCCCATTTTTATGCCATGTTACAACAGCTAATAATAATAATAACATTATCATAATTTATTAATATTACGTTATGTACAATTTTTTTCTCATTAAAATGCTGTTTTTACATTGAATACACATGCGGACATGGTTGTCATTTGAATCAGAAAATGGAATTTTTAAGAAATTTAACAAGATGTTTCAAAAAAAAACAAATATATATATAATAATTTACACAATCAATCAACTAATTAGTTGATCAATCAACTAATTAGTTAATCAGTCAGCTAATTAGTTATTCATCAAAAAGTCGACCGCCTCAATCAAAAGCACTTCAATCACATATCAACTTTAACCACCTTATGCTTTTTCAATTTTTATAGTTCGATCACAACTTACACTCAATTCAATAAAATAAAATCATTTAATCAATCAATCACTCGATCAGTTGGCTAATTAAATCAATCAGTCAATCAACCAACCAACTAATAATACAATCAACCAACCAATCAATCTACTGAATGACAAATCAATAACCAAAATGTAGTCTAGTTGAAATAACTGAGACAAAGATCATCACCATCTAACAATTGTTCAATTTCCATTGAATATTTACATTAAAAGAACATTATTTCGATTAAATCATAAAATATTGGAACAACAAAAATAATTATGATTGGTGGATTGATGGGTTTAGTCAGCCAATCAATGATCATCTGGATCTATGAAGAGAGCTGATAGGGCAAATATTAAGAAGACCACGCCTCCAATGAAATGTACTGTATAAACGAATTAAGAATTACTTTTATGTCAGTTTATTGGTTGAAAATATCAGCTAATAAACTATAAATAAATAATATATTACTATAATTAGCTAAAGCAAACGAAAACTTAAGTATATTTTTTATATTTTTTTATGAAACAAATGCGTAAAAGTTTAGGAAACTAACCCGATTTAATGGAGATATGTTGAGCTATGCACCTTCCACCAATCACAGCGAGACTAGTGCAAAGGGCATGTCCCAAAATTCCACCCAATATGACACCCGATACTTCCTGACCAATCATAGAATAAATAGCAGTAGATCATATTGCAATCTCATCCAATGAAAATGGAACAACGATTTGATTGACGTAGGAGTGTAGAAAAAATAAATTTTTCAAACTTCAACCGACATCTCTGGCGGCCAGTATGATGGTGGCAATTTGAGATCTATCACCCCACTCAGCAAGAAAGGTCAGCGTGAATGACTGAAGGAATACACGGGATACGAAAGAAAAGAGGAGTCGTCTTTGAGGCGTTCTTGAAATGCCCGCCTCCAAATCAACCATTGCCTGCTTGTCCACCTTTGACAAAAATGATGATTCAAATGATGATGACGATGGTGAAAAGGGTAATATATTCCCAATCAACATCATAATCATTGCCACCACCATCATGACCATCATCATCGCCAACATCATCATCACCATCACCTCTTCCTCTTTCTTTCTCAGTTCACTTTGAACTTCTTCATATTCTTCTTGTGCTTCATTTGCATCCATTGTGTAAGCTGACATAAAATCAATCAATCAACCAATCAATTAATAAACCAGCCAACCAATCAACCAATCAATTAAAATTTATTTAGCTTGGTAAATAGGCTAATTGATTGATTGATTAATTAATTAATCAATTAAATAATTAATAACCTTAACAATTAATAATAACCTTAATTAATAACATTAATAACCTTCCTTAAGCATTTTGATACCAAAGACTGCAAACAGTGCACAGGAAACGTAATAGGTCAGCCATCGTGGTATGATCGTCGTAGCATAACCAAGAAATGCTACATTTTATAATTAGTGAATAAAATTGTTTGCTCAATTTCAAAATGAAATTTCTATTTGAAAAATTTTATATTGCCCAAGAACAACAAAAACATTATTTTAAACTTAAAATGTCTTGGCACACATCTTGGCAAAAGGTAAACTTCGTAAAATTTATACATGTTAGAAGTAAATAAAGAGATAAATTAAAGATAAAACTGAAAATGTAAAGACATTTTATCTAATATCTTAGTAACTTTATTTCAACCTAATTACATTACTAGATATTTACAATAGGTACAAACACAGCTACAAACACAACAGCACGTGATCAGATCATAACCTATTTATTTCGTTACATAATAAAGAAACAAACATAAATATGTGTAACAAACAGGGTGACTTAACATAGCAAAACTAATTTTTCTAACAACACAAACAACTAAGTTTCTTTTGATTTCACTCAATTAGTATAACAGCATAGACTGACCAGAGTAACTAACACTAACTTCTATAAAATATCACTAACTTTCTCCTAACATCACCCAACTAGGGTGAACAACACTAATTTTTTTTTTTCAGGATACAACTAATCTCCCTCTAATATCACTCAACCAAAGACCAACCAGAGAGGACAGTCATGAGAGCAAGAGCAAGTATGGCCCCCATAAAAACGGTGGTCCTCGAGTACCTCATAGACATAATAGCCGCGATGAAAAATGTCTTATCGCCAAGTTCGGAGACGATTATAACGGATAGAGAAGCAAGGAAGGCATGTATGAAGCCGATATCCATCTCTATCATACTTTTACTCTCTGATTTTCTTCCTTCTATCCAGGAAGAGGATGCTGCTGATGTCTCCGTGGCACTCTGGGAAATAGAAGTTGAAAAAATATTGTAATTATTTTCTGTAAAGTGGTTAATAATTAAATAAACCTAAAAATTGCAATGAGTAAATAAGTGATATAAAAACTAACATAGACTACTTTATAAAAGTTACCACAAAATCAACATAAAAAACTAGCTTATGAATACTTTGTAAATATATTTCTTTTCAAATGTTATCATCATCATCATCATCACCATCATCAATGAAAAAAATTGATTCAAAAAGCTTACTAATCTGGCCATAGGACGAATACTATCTATAATAACATCCGCATTGCTACTACTATCCGTCCTGTCTTGCAAGGAGTTGTGATGAAAATCTTGATCATCTGAGTCATCATGGTCATCGGCTCTCACTATGTTGGTCAATGACAGTGTTAATAACAGGATAAGTAATGCTCTGAAAGAGTTGATCAAATGAACCATTTTACAATTCTCTAGATTGAATCTGTCAAAATTATAAGAAAGTTAATCATAACATAATAAATAAATGAATTTAGTTTAGCTTAGGATTAGTAAAATTAAATATAAAATGTAATACTATTCATCAGATAAGTTTTTTATTATGTTAAATGACAATGTAGCAAATATAGTAGTGTCAATTTTATTTTAATTTTATGTAAATAATAGATTATTTAACTTTTAACAAGTTTAAAACTCTATAAAAAAAAACTAAACTCTTATTCTAATAGTAGTCTAATGTCTAATTATTCTAATGCAGATCTAATCTAATATTATAAAAAAATAAATTATAATACTAATCTCTGGTCTAAGTAACTACTGAGCAGTACTAACTAAAAGTAGAAATAAACACTGAGACTGAAAAAACTAAAAACGAATTAGCCATTAAATTTTGAAGTGAACAAAAACAAAACAGGAATCTAAAAAAAACTAACCTTGGCTTACTACAGCTACTTCCACGAGTTCCAGTTTTAAACAATTTTCAAAAGTTAAATGGGGCAGTCCGGAACCTGATTTATCGACGTAATTTAAAAAAAACTTCTGTAAATATTGTCTAGTATAATTGACGTAAAAAATTAAAAATATAAATCAACCTAAAATAAATGTAAATTTGAAATAAAATTGACAACTTATCAAAAAAATAAACTTAAATGTTAAACAATTTTTTTTCGGTAAGCCATTGTGGTCGCTCTAACGGCCTAGTAGCAGACCAATTTTATATAACCAACCAGCTGCTCATGAAAATAACCGATACATATAAATTATGCCTAAATATCCAATTAATTATTAAAGTTATTATAACCAAAACGCAGCGTTTACAAACAACCAAGATAATGAATAACCCTATTTAAGCAAACAATCTGACCGCAAACGAGTGTCGCAGAGTTGTGTAGCAATTGAACTATAGTAGAAACACCTTAATTTAGTTAGACTGAGAAGTTACAGCTACACATAAGCCTCAACCAATTTTTTTCAAACATAAAGACAACAAATTTGTTTATAAAAAAAATAGCTAACACGGTAAATGGGGCTATAAACTAAGTACTAAATGAATAAAACGAATCATATGATCCGATTACAACACATGGTATATCTGTCAACCTCAGAAAGTGGTTGTTGGTCAGCAGTTGTACTGTCCATCTTTCTATGCGGACTCTTTTTTCTTTTGTTACCCTCAAAACTCTCGTCAGCAATAATCTCATTAGCTGTTAAGGTGACGTCATTGGGGTTTATATGCGAGGAGTTCAAACCCTTTTCTTCATTTATCGCCTGCTTAAGAGATTCGATTAGTTGGAGATCATTTTTCATGACTTCATTCTCGAGCACAGAATCAAGGCTGACGGTGCTGTTATATAACATGCTGCCCGGAGAGTTTAGTGAATACTTCCTCTTCAACAACTCCTTATCGACTTCATCACCAATGTCATCATCGCCATCGTCTTCAGCATCACCATTCTGGTGGTTATTGTTATTATTGTTGTTGTTAATGTTGTTGTTGATGATGTTAGTTTTGTTGTCGCTAGAAATTAGTTTCATGTCATTGTCTTCCACGAACTCTCCCATACTCTGACTCCTTCTGAATGAGTTCATGTCCTCAATTATCTCTCCGTACTCTTGAGTCGTCTGCAGATTTATTTTTGTTCAATATTGGAAATTCAATGTTAAAAATCTTGACTTAATCAAAAGACACTGTAATTCTAAGATTATTTTTAATACTTGAAGAAAAAATTGCAAAAAAGTTACCAACTTTCATAACGTCAATGTCATCCTTTGACGGACTTTTAACATTTTCCGGCTGTTGTGGTTGCTGCTGCTGTGTCGTTTCGGTGTTCGCGAGATTAGTTTTCAGTAGGATGTCTTTGTTTTCTTTGATGAGTTTGTGGGCAAACCCCAGCAAGACAATGCTCGTCAAGATTTTGAAGGTCAGTAAGCTGGAAGCACAATGGTGAAGATGATGATAATAATAATAAACTATAATAATAATAACAGTTACAACAACAACAATAATAATAATAACAACAACAATAATAATGATAGCCTGGTGCTGCAGTCGCATATCACATGCAATGTGTAGTATATAATGAGTTGTTGAAAGTTAGCACTAATAAAATGAATAAAATAAAAATTAACAAACCAAACAAACTACCAACCAGATGAAAAAGATGACGATGATGACGGCATCAATAAAAGTCCTGACCTGAATGGAATTCATGATGATCCTGACCAAGAGGACAGCGAGTGGGAGAGGGATGAATCCCATTCTACGGGATACAACATCCAGGTGATCGGAAAATGCCTGGTTGCGGAAGAGAATCACTCTTACTAACCTACTTCCGATACACCTTTTTTTTACTTAATTTAATTACTCTTACTCGTTACGCACAATAAAACGTACGAAACAATTATTGATACCAGTGTTATTGATACTAGAATGATACAACTAACTGTTTGGTGTCTATGTTATTGATACTAAAAAAGATACAACAAACTGTTTGATGTCTATGTTATTGATACTAAAAAAGATACAACAAACTGTTTGATGTCTATGTTATTGATACTAAAAAAGATACAACAAACTGTTTGGTGTCTATGTTATTGATACTATAAAGATACAACAAACTGTTTGATGTCTATGTTATTGATACTAAAAAAGATACAACAAACTGTTTGGTGTCTATGTTATTGATACTATAAAGATACAACAAACTGTTTGGTGTCTATGTTATTGATACTAAAATGATACAACTAACTGTTGGATGTCTGCTGCCAACGATATCATATGCAAGACTCACATTATACTCTCTGTAAACCTACACCACATGGCCATGAAGATGAAAATGATGATGGTGGTGTTGTAAATAATATGGTGGATTAAAATGGTGATGAGTTAAGATGACGATGAATTAAGATGACGATGAATTAAGACGACGATGAATTAAGATGACGACGAATTAAGATGACTATGAATTAAGATGACGATAAATTAAGATGACGATGAATTAAGACGATGATGAATTAAGATGACGATGAATTAAAACGGTAACATTCAACGATGACGTAGACATGATGACGACCAACAAGCATGACATGACGAGTGAGTACAAACATCAAATGATATGTCATTGAACTTGGTGATGAAGGCATGTTTGACCCAATCGACAAGTAACTCACACAACATCACCAACAACATATCCGGAAACAAGACCCAGAAATGATCTGAGGGTGATGAAGACGACGACGATGACGAAAATGATGATGATGACAGAAATTACGATAAAGACGATGATAACAAAGTCAACAACGACAATACCGATAACATAAACATAATTTAAATTTATTATGATCAGAATTACATATATAATATAATATAGTCATAATTTTAAATTAATTATTATCATGATTACGAGATAAAAGACCCCAAAACGCACCAAGACTCCATGAAAATTGTGCCAAGTTTCTGATTGCCACAATGAGTAATAGAACAAGGAGATGAAACCTATGACGTAGATGATGACGTAGATGTCAAATATGACGACGATGACAAAAATGTCGGAAAACTGATGATGACAGGAAAAAGCCATGATGACGAAAAACAAACAAAATGACGTCACCAAAGACACTAAATTATATGAAAATTTTTTAAGAACCTTTCGCGAACATCACTACAAGACATCTGGAAGAGATTATTCTTCTCAAACTTCTTGAAGACACTGGCCTTTAGTTCTACAAACTGTTTTGTTTATATAGTTCATTCATCATCGTCATCACTGCAATCATCATCACGTTATCACCATCATCATCATCATCGTCGTCGTCATCTTCACCACATCATAAACGTCATAAACCATATCACCATCATCATCATCATTAAAAGTGTCACCTCCATGTTAATCTTAATAACCTTCATTACCATCCATCGAATCGCCACAATCAGCACCACTATTGTAATCACATCATCATCATCACTATCACCACACCACCTCCATCATCACTAACGTTATTAGACATCATAATAGTGAGTAAGGCCTTGTTATGTGAATTGAAAGCTACGTTCAATGTATTGGCCTGCAGTAAGACTAGAATGGTATGCAAGACTGTCTCCCATAAAATGATGACGAAGATGATGACGAAGATGATGATGAAGACGACAAAGATGATGATGAAGACGACAAAGATGATGATGAAGATGTCGATGATGACAATGTTAAGATGTGATAGGAATGTGGACATATTTGATGGCAATGACAATTGCGTCAAGATTTTGACGTATGTAATAATAATAATAATAATAATAATAATAACAATAATAATAATAATAATAATGTTAATGATTATAATGATGACGATAACAAAAAGGATGATGTTTATAATGGTAAGACGGTGATAAGAATGATAGAGACAGCCGTGATGAAGACGACGTTCATTTTGATAATGATGAAATAGTTAAAGAAAAGTTTATAACGATAAAAAAAAATGAAAGAACCAGCTGGAAAAGATCAACCAACAAATTAATACCAAACATATTTTATTTATAGATCTTTCTTTCTTTAATAACGTGATCATACAGTCATACAAACAGACAGACAGACAGCCAGAACAGACAGACAGACTGACAAACAGCCATATAAAAGGATACAGACATATACAATGGCGAGAGCAACGTGTGGGATCAAGAGGATTTTATCCCTCACCCTACTCTTCCTCTCCGTGGCTGTCCAGAATAAACTGTCCAGGATATCCTGACCGAATGATGAGCACAATTTATCTGCAACCTTGAATGATGAGGATGACGATGAAGATGAATATGATGATGATGAAGATGACCATCATGATGATACTGGAGATGATTGTAAGAAATTGTTCAATGATTTTGATATTTTTAAGGTACATTAATTGGAGATGACGATGATGAAGAAACTGATGACGAAGACGACGATGATGATAAATTAATGACGATAAGGTCGACTTTATTTGAAGTTCAAATGTCGTCTGAATTTTTAAAAAAGACTCTAGCACATCACTCGCATATGATGAACAACTTGCATGTACGTACAAATGTGTATCTACACGCCGTGTGCTATGAACGTTAAAGCCATTGTAGTGTTAAAATTGTCTTTCAAAAGAGAATAACAAAGAAAAAATTTGTAAGCCACAACAAACAAAAACAAGAAATGTAAATCCAAACATGGCTTCACAAACATCGAGCATATTGAAGAATATGTAAAGCTTGATGACAGTCTGTCCCCTGATAACATGATACATAACAGACACATCAACGAGATTCATCAGTAGGCAGCAAACCAACAGGACAAACAACTTCAGGACATCACATTTCTCGGCTGGGTCCAACAGACCTCTGCTGCTGCTGCCACTGTTGCTGCTGCATGTGGTAGATGATGTTGTTGTCGTTTGTCGTTGTTGGGTGTGATTTTATCTGTAATTCCACTTTTAAATTATACATACGCACGTACAGCATACACACGCACGCACACACACACACAAACCAACACACACACATACACACACACACACACATACAGCGCACGCACAAACACACACAAAAACACACGCACATACACACACAAACACACACATATATATACACATAATATAAAAAAAATCTAAAGCCCACCTAAATCTAAAACAGCATTTAAAGAAGACCTTGATGAAAGATTTCAAGATTCTCAATGGCAAAAAGGTGAAGATGAATAGGAAAGCATCCAAACATTGGAAAAACCCATAGATCATGAACTTTAATAATATATATTCATTTGTTTAGTCATAGATATAGTTTAGTTTATAGTTTAGCTGTAGCTGTTACAGTTATAGATAGATAGGTAACTTTTATCTATTTGGTATTATTATATTGTTGTTAATTATTATGTAGTAATTTATCAATTATTATTATTATTATTTTTACAATTATTTATTCTTTTAAATTGAGGGGTACAATTTTCTGTTCATTATATATGTTATGTTAAGTTATGTTATTTATTAATATCATCATTAATATTAATCATTGCAATAAGACAATTAACAATAACAACAGTTTAATAATAAATTAATTCAAGATTAATATATAAATTAGCTTTTAACTTTTTCAAGTTCCTTGGGGATTTTTATAAAACTATAGACTCTTTTCCTTCTTTCTTGAAATTTGGCCTCGTCATTTTCGAGCCAATAGTTTCTTGTCACCTCATAGCTTAGGTATTCCCATAAACTCAATCCTATAATATAATCCAAACAGTAATTAGTATTTCAATTAATAATTGAATTTTTTTAAATATTAATTAATATTAATAGATCGTTGAAGTAGTAAACTTAGCCTTCTTAATCATATATGATGTGATATGAATCAGCAAAATTTCGTTTTGTTGATCACATTCTTACAATTATTTATATCATAATCAATGATATTATATAACCATAATGATTATGATAAAAATAAATACATCATATCATCATTAGTAAGTATCATATCACATCATCATTAATTACATCAATAATATAAAGTATAATTTTAATATAATGTTTATATTATAAACATTGTCTATGTATGTATGATGTCATTTTATTTAATTCAATTAATGTTTTTTTTTTTATGTTTTTTTTAGAATTGGATTTTCATTGGTTATGGTTTATTTTATATTATAAATAAAATGTATAATATGGCATATATGACCATTATATGCATATGCCATCATATAAAAATGTCTATAATAATTAAGAATTATAATATTATTTATTATAATTATATCTATCTATCTATCTATAATCTATCTCTATTCTATATTTACTTTATTTTCAACAATAAAGTGCGCTTCAAAAGCAGGGCCAAAAATGCATTTAATTAATAAATAGTGTGGCTAACTTTTACATCGTTGGGGTTTCTTTTTGCCTGACATGGGACTGGAAGTACTACTACTGATGGTACAATCTGTCTTGCTCTTAGTTGAAATTTTTGCTGTTGAAAGTTTATCATCGGCCATATTTAAATTTAAAATTTTTTATCAATATAATGATAAAAGAATAAAACACATATAAAAAGTTATCGGATTAATTAATAAAACGAAGTCAAGCTTTTTAAAAAAATTTAAAAACCAGAATCGAAAATATAATACTGTAAAAGTTGACTAGATTACAAAAACTTGCAATTAGAAGTAATAGTCTAGCGCTAAACTATGAATACTAATCAAACAACACATTCAAAAAAATAACCTAACGTGATATATATCTTTTTCATTTATTCAAATTTGATTTTATTGAATCAAATATACAATATGTCAAAAATTGCCACGAATCTTTCCTTTCCACATACAAGTGTGATAATTTTAAAAACACAAGGGAGATTCCAAGAAAAGTAATTTAATTTTGGCAGACACGCGACCAAATCTCAACCTTGATTCAACTTTTCGTTAGCTTTTTTCACAGATAATATTTAAAAATTATCTTTAATTTTTTTCATTATTGATACCCTAACCCTCCATTTCTTCATCATCACTATCTTGATATAGTTATCTATATCTGGTCAGATAGATTAATGTAGCATAAAGAAACAAATATTAAATAAATCAGCACATTGGCAAATTTATTACACACACAGACACGCACGCACACACGCGCACACACGCACGCACGCATGTATGTCTATATATCTTTCAAACAAATTGATCCAAAAATGTTATTATTGTTGTTATGATCGGCCATGATGATTTAAAGGTTCTGCATGACTGGAGGATGCAATGTTTTTTTGGCTCACTTGGGGCCAATACTAACACCAGGCTTTATATATTACGTAACAATCGTCGTCGTCATCATCATCGTCGTCGTCGTCAACATCGTCATCGCCATAGATGTCGTCTGCGTCATCACTGTTATCATGAAGGATAATAGTATCAACCATGTTGATATGATAAATAACACAAAAGAGAGTATCATCATCTTTTTCGTTATCATCTTCATCTTCTTCTTCATTTTTCTTCCCATCGCATCCATCATTAATTTTTACTCATTATTATAACTAATTTTGATATAATTGTTAGTGTTATCCAACTGATCATTGTTGCGTCATCATCGTAATCATCAGCGTAGTCTTCGTCACCATCGTTATTGTCATCGTCGTCGTCATCATCGTCATCATTCTGTGACGAATCGAACGCGATAGTTTTTTCACGTGAGCACGGACAATCAGTGATCGAAACCTTTTTAAAAGTTCGCCAAAAATCATCGAATGTTCGCGTGTTCGTTCATTTTATCATTTGTTCGTCTGTTTATCTGTGTGTCTGTATATCCGTTTGTCTGTTTTTCTCTGTACATGTCAATCAACACTTCTCCCTCTTCTCTTTCTCTGCATTTTCTCTCTGTCTTTGTCAGGCTCTCTAAACCTATTTCTATATTTCTATTTTACTATCCCTTTTTTTCTCTTTTTCGTTCCTGTTCTTCCTTACTCTCATATATCTCTCTCTCTTTTTCTCTCTCACTCTCTTTTCTCTCCACTCCCTCACTGTTGTTTTCATATCTTCCGCTCAAATGTTGGCGAAAAAATTCGCGATCGCTCGCTTCGAGTTCGCGCTTTTTATTGAAAGTTGCTGCTGTATTTGCCGTTTCAATTGTATGTAGAAAGATAATTTAATTTAATTTTTCAGCGAATTGAATAATTTTTAAATTGTGGATAAAAAAAACTATATATTAATGACGGTAGATATGTATGAACGAGCGTAGAAAAGAATGGATTGAATTAGTGAAAGATTAAACGATTGACTGGTTGAATGAATTGAGTGAATAAATGAATGAATAAATGAATGAATGGATTAATGAATGAATTTATGGATGAATAAATGAAGGAATGAAAAAATAAATAACTTAATGAACACGTCAAAAATCAAAATTCGTTTTTTTTTCTATTTTGTTGAAAATGCTACCAGAAAGAAATCATTGAAAACTATTTTTCACTAGCAGCTCTTTATAACAACTGAATTTGGATGACATTTAAAATGATGACGACTATGATGATGACGACGACGATGATGATGATGGTGAATACGAGAATAATGATAATGATGATTGTTACGATTTTGATGATTTTATATGTAAATATGACAGCTCAACACGAGCAACAGCCGTTATACAACCAACATGAACTATCTCAACAGCTAAAGTATCGAATACCATATCGTCATCAACAACAACAACATCCACCACAACAACAACAACAGCATCAACAACAACATCAACAACATCTACAACAACAACAACATTATCATACTCATCAAAATCATCATCAACAACA
>NW_008703782.1:1426789-1430432 GCF_000326865.2 Helobdella robusta | reverse complement strand
TGATGATGATGATGATGATGATGATGATGATGATGATGATGATGATGATGATGATGATGATGATGATGATGATGATGATGATGATGATGTCAATTTTGGTGATTAGATGATGATTATAAGCAATGAAGAAGTAATTTGTCGTCTGGTTCATTGGTGATGATGACCTTTATAAAGATGATGATGACGACGACGACGATGATGAATATAATGATGTCATTATTAACAACAACACTCTGACGATGCAGCTCATTGGCTATAATGTAACTGATGATAGAACTAACAAAATGTTCTTAATTGGCATACGACGATGACGAAGTGATAATAATCAGGATGATGAAATGATTATAACGATGGTAATGTTGGTGAAATTTGTCGATGATGATGACGACGAAGGCGATGAGGATTGCCGATTAACTTAATTTGAAAAAAAAAATTTTAACTAAGGTAGCATTGGAAAAAGTGGACCAAATGGCGCAACAACAACAACAACAACAACAACAACAACAGCCAATCAAAAAATCAAAAACGATTTTTATGAAATCAGCAAAAAAGTTTACAAAGCTCACAAAAATGTTGACAACATTCGCCAAAATGTTGACAACATTAACAAAAATGTTGACAACATACACCAAAATGTTGACAATACCAAAAATGATTTTCATTCTACTAAAGCAAAAAACTTCGCGAACAAATCCAATACCACCACCAACAACAACAACAGTTATTACTACACAAAAACCGACAAACTCGACAACAATACCGACATAGAAATCGACAGAATGTTCGACAATGGTGCTGTCGGTAATATGGCGGGTAATTTTTTTGAAAATTTTGGCGGGAAAAAAGAAGGTAACGTATTGATGTTGCGCAATATTTCTCGTCGCGATGCTGGGGTGTACGTTTGCAGGGCCAGCAATGATATACCGCCAAATGATTACAAGGCTGTTAATATTACTGTCCAATGTATGTTGTTTGTGTTGTTGTTGTTGTTGTTGATGTTGTTGTTACTGATGTTGTTGTTACTGATGTTGTTGTTGTTGTTGTTTTTGTTGATGTTGTTTTTGTTGATTTTGTTGTTGTTGTTGTTGCTAATTTTAAATGTAACATGGCTCAAGTTTAGTATTTAACCGTTTGTTTTTATCATCAAGTTTTATATAAACACACATTCATGCCCACAAGACACACACGCACACACACACACGCACATGTCTGTGCATCTCTTTATAATATATATATATATATATATATCCCCCACCAATCTATCCGTACACCCCTATCAAAGATCGGCCCTATGTTACACCCGCAATAAAAAAATTGGGCCAGACTCTCAACAGAGAGGTTATCATGGACTGTCACGTGATTGCATATCCCTATGCCAATGTGACCTGGATTAATCCCATTGGTCAGAATGTAGGTCGTGAGGATGACGTTGATGTTGCATGGATTGTTTATTTTTTTGTGTGCGCGTGTGTGCGTGTGTGGGTGTGTGGGTGTTTGTGTGTGTGTGTATAAGCGTTTGTGTGCGTTTGTGGATGTGTGTGGGCGTGTGGGTGTGTGTGGGCGTGTGGGCGTGTGAGCGTGTGTGTGTTCTTTGATTGGCTTCTTTAAAATTATTGTTTTCTAACTTTTTCTTTCAATTCTCAACTCTCTCTCTCAATTGTTTTTTTTTTTCATTTTTTTTCATTCAAAAAATGTTCTTTTCTTCATTTTTACATCACGCCGCAACAACAGCCCTACATTTTTTATTCTCCGACAACTTTTTTCTTTAAAAAAATCTTTCCTCATATCGAGAATTAATCATGTCTGATTACCCTATCAGTCAGTCATTTCATTCATTCGTTCGTTCGTTTGTTCCTTCATTCATTTGTCTGTCTGTTCATTCTACAATCCATCGTCTTTCAATTCATTTATTCGTTCATTCAATCATTCATTTGTTCTTGTTAGTTTGTCTGTTAGTTCATTAATCCGATCTTTAATTTAATTTTTAATCCATATACACATTTATTCATTTATTCATTCATTCATTTATTCATTCATTCATTCATCCATACATTCATTCATTACACTACCCAACAAATTAACCAATCAATCAACCAACCAGCCAGCCAACCAGCCAGCCAACCAACCAATCATCCATACGTTCATTTGTCATAAATTTCTTTCATTGTAAAGCACAATAAAATTCCTCCAGGCAATTCCATCGTCAGAAAGCAGAATGACGTCAGAGTTATTTGACCAATCAGGTGATTCTTTTACTATGCGCTTGTCAATAAAAAGTGTGCAGCTGGGTGATTTTGGGATTTATCGGTGCTGTGCCAGAAATAAAGTCGGCCAGGGATGTGCCTGTGTTCAAATTTACGGTCGGAATTGAGAAGAATTCTAATCTAATTTGTGGTTGCTTGAACGATTGATTGGTTGTTTGATTGTTTAGTTATTTGATTGACTGGCTGGTTGATTTTTTGATTGAATAAATTAGTAAATGATTAGTCTTGTGTAAGAGAGAGAGAGAGAGAGAGAGAGAGAGAGAGAGAGAGAGAGAGAGAGAGAGAGAGAGAGAGAGAGAGAGAGAGAGAGAAAGAGAGAAAGAGAGAAAGAGAGAAAGAGAGATAGAGAGAGTGAAAAACAAAATGAAATTCATTAGATAGATACAAACAGACATAATAACAAAAGCCTTTTATATACCCAACCATAATTGATGCTATAAAATTTAAATTTCTAAATATACAATTTGTTGTAAATATTGAAAAATTATTACTAAACAGAATATAACAAGTTACTAAAAAACAACAACGAAATAATCACAGACAACAACAACAACAACATCAATTACGTCATCAACAATAATAAAGATTATATAATCAACAACAGCCTAAACAAACATTACAACAACAACATTAACAACAACGGCTATGACATCATTAACAACAACAACAACATCAACATTGACAAGTACGTCAGTTTCGTTAGCAACAAATTTATCAACAACAACAACAACATCAACAACAACAACGACGACGACGATAATGACGTCATCAACAACAACAACAGGAAAGCATATTACGCTAACCTCAAAAATCACTATATAATAAATGACTTCCGAAATATTAATAAAGGTAACAACTGCAGTGATGATGACAGCGAGGATGATGATGATGATGATGAAGACGACGACGATGATGATGATTTATAAGCTGACGCTAAAGTCGTTAGGAAGAAAATAAAAACAAGACAAAGTTTTGTTGATGATGATGTTTGTTTGTTTGTATGTATGTATGTATGTTTGTATGTTTGTTTGTATGTATGTTTGTTTGTATGTAAATGTGTATGTTCGTTTGTTTGTATGTTTGTATGTATGTATGTATGTTTGTTTGTATGTATGTTTGTTTGTATGTATGTTTGTATGTTTGTTCGTTCGTACGATTGTTATTGTTTGTTTATTTTGCAATGTTAGGTTATGCTGTCATATACAATAGTGCCAATTTCCTAAGTACGAGCCTACATTCAACGACATCATCACTATCATCATCGTCATCATCATCACCATCATCGTCATCATCAT
The DNA here is from genome assembly GCF_000326865.2 of Helobdella robusta. Classification (NCBI taxonomy): domain Eukaryota; kingdom Metazoa; phylum Annelida; class Clitellata; order Rhynchobdellida; family Glossiphoniidae; genus Helobdella; species Helobdella robusta. The sequence continues at coordinate 1,426,873 of NW_008703782.1, read as the reverse complement.
CATCATCATTATCCTCGTCGTCATCGTCGTCATCCTCCTCCTCATCATCAACCTCGTCGTCATCATCATCATCATCCTCATCAT
>NW_008703782.1:1415818-1426011 GCF_000326865.2 Helobdella robusta | reverse complement strand
TCATCTATTCATCCATTCATCTATTCATCCATTCATCTATTCATCCATTCATCCATTCATTTATCCATTCATTCATCCATTCATCCATTCATCCATCCATTCATCCATCCATTCATCCATTCATTTATCCATTTATCCATCCATTCATCCATCCATTCATCCATTCATATCCATTCATCCATTCATTTATCCATTCATTCATCCATTCATCCATTCATCCATCCATTCATCCATCCATTCATCCATTCATTCATCCATTCATCCATCCATTCATCCATCCATTCATCCATCCATTCATCCATTCATTCATCCATTCATCCATTCATCCATTCATCCATCCATTCATCCATCCATTCATCCATCCATTCATCCATTCATTTATCCATTCATTCATCCATTCATTTACTAGATGAATAAACATCTGTTAACATCAAATTAGTAGTAATAACAATGCCAAACAATCATTAATTTATTCATTTTTTTACCCGATTATCCATCCGCAAATTAATCCATTCATGCATGCATGCATTCATTCGTTCGTTAGTTAGTTCGTTCGTTCATTCATTCATTCATTCAATGGATGAATGAACAACTGCTGCCTGGCACATTAGTAGTAATGACGATGGCGAGCATAAAGTTTGAGCTAAATAAATGCTCAAATAGCAACATTCCAACATATATCCAGCCATTGTGCCCATGCACGTATAAACATTAGGCATAAATTTGCTTCTAGATGTTTTTAAACGCGGAATAAACATGAATGAGTGAAAGAAGGAATGTATGAATGAATGAGTGAGTGAATGAATGAATAAGTGAATGAGTGAGTGAATGAATAAATGAGTGAATGAATGTATGAGCAAATGAATGTATGAGTAAGTGAGTGAGTGAGTGAATGAATGAATAAATGAATGAATGAATGAACGAATGAATGAATAAACGAACAAACTAACGAAAGAACGAACAAATGAATGAATAAATTAATGAATGGATAGTTGGATAGATGTGATTGAACGTATGAACAACCGATATAAAATTTCGCGTAGATGTTTTTAAATGTGAGATAAATAAAGACGAATGGATGAATGTGATTGGATGAATGAGAGAGTGGCTGAATGAGTGTGTAAATGTATGAATGAAGGAAGGAATGCAGAGTGAATGAATGCATGGATGGCTGGGTGTATGCGTATGCTGTGCACGTAAAAACATCTAACATAAAATTTCATGTAGATGATTTTTAATGTGAAATAAATATAAATGGATGAATGAATGAGTGAATGAATGATGAATGAATAAACAAATAAATGAATAAAAGAATGAATAAACGAATGAATAAATAAATTGAGTGGATAAATGAATGAATAAATGAACAAACGAAAAAATGAATTTTTTCAACGTTATGATAAGATGCAATCAAATCTCATTTATGAATACAAAAAATGCAAACATTGGCGATAGAAATTTTACTGCTGCTACTACAGGCGCTACTGCTACTTCTCTTACTAGTGCTACTACTGCTACTACTCCTACTATGGCTACTACTGCTACTACTATTGACGCTTCTACTTTTGATGCTACTAAACTACTATGTTACTAGCGTTACTTACCAATCAAGAAGAAGAAGAAGAAGGAGGAGAAGAAGAAGAAAAAGAAGAAGAAGAAAAAGAATACAAACAACAACAACAACAACAACAACAACATCAGCGACAACACCATCATCATCATCAAAAACTACAACAACAAAATTACTAGCAATTAAGTAGTAATAAAAGTAGTAGCATTAGCTTTATGCCAAATTTACTAAGTCGGCAAGAAAATTATGTAACAGCTATTTAGTAGCTATTATATAGTAATTTGCTGCTGTTAAATTGAGCGCTATACCAGTTGATGATGACGTCGCTTTTGTTGTTGTGACGTCTTTGTTGTTGTTGTTGTTGATGATGATACTATTGTTGTTGTTGTTGTTGGTGTTGTTGTTGTTATTAATGATCTTGTAGTTGGTACCATCGTTCGTTAATTGATGTTGTTGTTGTTTGACTTTATTGTGTTGATGTTTATGACTTTATTGTGTTGATGTTTATAACCTTATTGTGTTGATGTTTATGCTAATACAAACAACAATAACAACAACCAAATAACAATAATAATATCAATAATAATTATAATAATAATAACAATAATAATAACCAAATAACGACAACAACAATAATAATAGCTAATAACATTAATAATAATAATGTGAACTGATGATGTTGTTGATGTTGATAACGATGATGGTGATGATGATGGTTAAGATGATAACATAATCAGTGATCGATACATTTAGATGGAACTTTTTTCCTAAATAATAAAAGTAATTACTGGTATAATGAAGCGATGTACGAATGTATGTTTGTATTTGTGTATGTTTACATGTATGTATGTATGTGTGTATGTATGTATGTTTGTTTGTTTATATGTTTGTATGTCTGCGTGTATGTATGTATGTACCCATGCTTGTTTGTATGTTTTTTGTATTTTTGTTTGTCTGCATGTATATATGTATGTATGTATATGTGTGTGTGTATTAATGCATGTATGTATGTATGTATGTATGTATGTATGTATGTATGTATGTATGTATGTATGTTTGTTTGTATGTATGTTTGTATGTCTGCATGTGTACGTATGTTATCTACGCGGTTTGGTCTCTTGGTCGGATTATATTATATGCATTTGTATAAGGTTGAGGCCGTCATTTCTGTTATCATTTCTGTTTTTTATGATGTTGTTGTTGTTGTTGTGTTTATTGTTGTTGTTGTTGTTGTTGTGATGTCGATGATGATGTTTTTACAATGCAAATGTAATATTATTGTTGTTTCTACTCAGATGCCACATTGTTGTAATTTTTATTGATGCCATGAAGTTGTTGTTGTTGTTGCTGCTGTTTTTGTCGTTACAATGATGATTCTTTTGCTAGGTTGAGGTTGTTTTTTGTTGATGTTACAAAGATGTTGTTGTCGTTGTTGTTTTCAACATTTACTTATGACGTCATTGTTTTTGTTGTTGTCATTTTTGTTGATGCCGTGTTGGTGAAAAAAAGGCATTTTTTCTGTTTACGTTTCAAAGTTTTCATTAAAAAAATGTTGGCTCCCAGAGCGTTTTTTAATAAATTGTCCGACGGGAGTCATTGTTGTTGTTTTGTAGTTGTTGATGTTGGAGTTGTTGATGATGTTGTTGTTGTTGTTGATGATGTTGTTGATGTTGTTGATGTTGGAGTTATTGATGATGTTGGAGTAGATGTTGTTGTTGATGTTGGAGTTGTTGTTGTTGGAGTTGTTGATGTTGTAGATGATGTTGTAGATGATGTTGTTGATGTTGTTGTTGTTAATGTTGTTGTTATTGGATTTGTTGATGTTGATGTTGTTGTTAATGTTGTGGTAGTTTTGTTGTGCTTCTCCTATTGATGTCATGTTTGTTGATGGATGTCGTTTTTGGCTGTTGTTTGGTGTGAATGGTGTTTGTTGTTGTTGTCTTCGTCGTTGTTGTTGGCGGTTTGAAGTTGGTGCGTCGTTGTGTAGGAATTAAGTCATGTTGTTAATGTTTCGCCGTTGTTGACAGCAGCAATAATGTCATCAGCAACAACAACAACAACAACAACAACAATAACAACAATAACAACAACAACAATAACAACAACAACAATAACAACAGCAACAACAACAATAAGAACAACAAACGTGTTTTGGCCACATTTTATTAAATAATAATTCACCCTAGTAGATTTGGGCGGTGAAAATGAAATGGAGACAGAATATAAATAAAGCCAATAAATAAATAAATCTCGCATGTTGTATATGTTTGTATATTTGTATATATGTGCGCGTGTGCATGCGTATGCCTCTGTGTGTGTGTATACGTGTGCATGTGTGTATGTGTGTCTATGTATATGCGTGTGTGTTTTGTATGTGTAGTTGTACTATTTGTCATTGTGCTCTGTATGTGTGCGTGTGTGTGGATAACAACGTAAACAGTGAGTGTTTGTGTGTGAGTGTTTGTGTGTCTGTGTTTTCGTGTGTGTGTGTGTGTCTGTGTTTTAGTGTGTGTGTATGTGTGTGTTAGAGTTATTAACAGTTGTCAAATTTCGTACCGTCAATACCGACATTAATATCGGCTTTAAAATACCGATATTCGTTTTCGAAATTAGTTTCAGCATAGCTAGAAGTCATTCGATTGTATTTCTGAACGGTTCTATGGAGGAAAAAAAACTAGTATTTATCCTTGACGCATTTTGTGTTAATATATTAAAAAAATAATTAAATTAAAAAAAATATTAATTATATTTTATTTTATTAATTATATATATTATATTAATATTAATATATTACAAAAAAAATAAAAATTAATCGAGACCCGACATAGAAGTTTTACCGGTACCAAAGCCAACTCGGAAAAAAGTATCGCCGGTACGGGAGCTTATTTTTCGAGAGTTATAGTAATGTTAATAAAAAATCGAAAAAAATGACATAATCACTGAGAAACACACATATGACATACATACGTTCACACATATACGTACACACATACACATACAAGCATACATACAAAGATATTGTTTTTAAGGTATGTTTCGGAGACAAATAAAATGTATCGCATCGTATCATATCGTAAGTATCACAAACCTACACATATACAAACATTCATTCAAAAGTAGGTATCACAAACATACACATATACAAACATAAATACAAAGGTTGGTACCACAAACATACACATACAAACACACATGCAAAGTTAGGTATCCATTTTATGTGAAAGGCTGAATGTATTTTGTTTGTCCTAATGGTATCAGATATAAATCTTCACCAATGATTGGACAGAGGCATGCATCAACACACAGCAGGCCAAATAAAATGAATTATGTTATGTACACGTATGTTTATTTGTTTGTATGTTTGTATGTATGTTTGTATGTATGTATGTATGTCTGTGTGAATGTAAATACACAGTGAAATACATTTTCACATTTAATATACATACATACATACATTCGTACATACATACATACATTCGTACATACATACATACATACATACATACATACATACATACATACATACATACATACATACATACATACATACATACATACATACATACATACATACATACATACATACATACATTATGCGCATACATTACTAATGACCCAAAAAGCCTATCTCCAGGGCAAACAGCATGCTGAAATTAAACGATCCAAACAATGATTGTTTGGCCGGCATCCTATTTTTTTATTTGATTTCTATTCAATAAAACGTGCCGATGTAAAAATATGAGATTTCTTAATTTGGACTAAGCCGAAATAAAAAAGTAGTAATAATTTTTATCCTTTTATACAGAAAAAAGGAAAACATTGAATGAACAAAAAAAAACGTTTGGAGGATTTAAAAACATTGCAACAATGCAACACTAAAACAACGTCGATGTTTATACGCAGTTGAATATATTTTCTTCCTCTGCTTTGACCTCATGTAACCTTTATGTTTGACATCTTTTGACGTAGGTACATATGTATTGAACAGTACACACGCACACACACACAAACAAATAAACACATCACATACACACACACCACATACACACACACAAACACACACATATATTTATATACATACACCCAATATACACAAATAAACAAACATATATAATATATATGTATATAATATATACATATGTATATTTATATATAAATGAATGTGATCACATGCTTGGAAACACGAATGTTATGTATGTTATGTTTGTTTGTTTGTATGTATGTATGTATATGTGTATGTATGCATCTATGTATGTATGTATCTATGTATGTATGTTTGTATGCATGTATGCATCCATACCAGAAAACAAGCTCTCTGCGTTTGAACATTAGAACTTTCAATGCTTTTGGATATTGTCACAGATTTTTTTCCTGCTCTTTCTACCGAAAATGGTTTGTTTGTACTGGTGTCAAGTTGTTTGTTTGTATGTATATTTGTATTTTTGTATGCATATGTATGTATATTTATTTGTATCCTTACCGGTATGTTTGTTTGTAGGTTTATATATAGTATCAGCATGTGTTTTGTTGTTTGGCTCTAAGAATGTTCATACAACCAAATTCACATTTTGTATTTCAAATAAACACATACATACATAAACCCACACACGTAAATACACACATGCACAGTTACATAGATACATACAAACGCACATACATACACATATACGTACATACAAACACATATACAAACATATATACGTACATACATCATTCTGTCATCCAGTCATTCGTAAAATTATTCCTTCGTTCAATCATTCATTTAGCCGTTCTTTCGTTCATTGACATATTTAAAAATTCATTTTTTAAATTTTACTTATAAATATTTGAAAATTTAATTATTCATTTATGAATTATACCGTGCAATCTTCTATCATTCATCTATTTATTTGATCTGTTATCCATTCATTAACGCACTCGCTCACTCACTCATTCATTCACTCATTCATTCATTCATTTGTTCGTTTGTTTGTTCGTTCGTCCATCTATTCATTCATTCATTCATTCATTCATTCATTCATTCATTCATTCATTCATTCATTCATTCATTCATTCATTCATTCATTCATTCATTCATTCATTCATTCATTCATTCATTCATTCATTCATTCATTCATTCATTCATTCATTCATTCATTCATTCATTCATTCATTCATTCATTCATTCATTCATTCATTCATTCATTCATTCATTCATTCATTCATTCATTCATTCATTCATTCATTCATTCATTCATTCATTCATTCATTCATTCATTCATTCATTCATTCATTCATTCATTCATTCATTCATTCATTCATTCATTCATTCATTCATACAACAGCATCTTCAATTAAGGACGTCGAAATTTGCGGCATTTGAATTGAACAGGCGAGGAACGTGATTAGATCTGCGCTGATGTGCTGAAGCGAAACATACAAACAAACATACAAACATACAAACATACATACATACATACATACATACATACATACATACATACATTCTTACATACATACATACATACACACACATACAAACATACATACATACATACACACACATACAAACACACACACATATACATACAAAGCAAACAATGCATTCGTTTCTTCCCCACTTTTCTAATTAAGCGCACACAATAATAACAACGTAGATAAAAAAAAAAAATTTTGTTTACAACAATAACAACTACGACGACGACGTCTTCTCCTACTACAAGTTCGACAGCCACTTCTGCCACTACTACAACTACCACAACTACAACAACAACAACTACTACTACTACGACAAAATGTTGCCGCCAAAGTTTGATTGAAATTTTATTGAATGGTCGACACACATTTCGCGATGACCATTCCAAATAGTAATCAACACTTGTCTCAATTTTCTAAATTAATTACCCTTTTCACACTGATTTTCTCAGGTTAATGGTTTTAATTAATTAAATAAATAATTGGTTATTTAATTAAATTTTTAATTATTAATTAATTAATTGATTAATTATGGTTTTATTGCTAGTTCTGTTTTCACGTTGATTAATTAATCAATTAATTGATTGGATTCTTTTTGAGTTTTTTTCTTTTCATTCAAATATTTTATAGTTAGAGTAAGTTCGGTTTCGTTCGTTCAATGATTGATTGATTGAATGAAGGATTGATTGAGTGATTCATTCATTCATTAATTCAATCTTTTATTCATTCATTCATTCATTCATTCATTCATTCATTCATTCATTCATTCATTCATTCATTCATTCATTCATTCATTCATTCATTCATTCATTCATTCATTCATTCATTCATTCATTCATTCATTCATTCATTCATTCATTCATTCATCCATCCATCCATTCATTCATTCATTCATTCATTCATCCATCCATCCATCCATTCATTCATTCATTCATTCATTCATCCATTCATTAATTTACTTATTTACTCGTCCATCAATCTATCTTCTATCATCAATCCATGCTTGCATTCACTAAATTATTCATATCAAAGCATTGGGCAGTGGAATGAATCAGGCATGCAGTTATTTACAACACTCTGTGTATAATGCAATTCTTCGTGTGTCATGCACCATGCACCACATGTGATTTTCATTTACGTATCCAAAATACATAGGGTGGCGAGATGGTGTAATGGTTAAGGCGCCTGCTCGTTCTTTTGCAGTTACTGGATTCGAATGCATGGATTGGGTATGGACGCATGGACGGACTGTCACAATCACTGTGTGTGTGTGTGTGTGTGTGTGTGTGTGTTAGATGCGTGTGTTCGCATACACTATGTCTGAGAGTTGATTGAGGAGAAAATACTATTACTACTACTACTACCTACCACTACCTACTACTACCTACTACTACAACAACTACTAATCACTACTACCAATCACTACTACTACAACTAATATTACTACTACTACAACCACCACCACCACCACTACTTCTACTATTACTACAGCTACTACTACTACGACTACTAATTTTACTGATAATTATACTAACTATAATAATAAAGTAATAACAATAATGATCGAAAATAATTCTTTGGAATTAAAAAATGGTCTTCAGAAGTAAAACGACAATGAAAAATAATTTTTTGTTGAGATACAAAAAAAAGAAAAAACTAATTAATTTTTGGCTGTCAAAGATCCTCAAGGATAAAAATCTCAGCGTCCCTCAGATATGATATCCAAATTTGAAAGATGAAATAAAAATGTTTTTAAAAAAATTTACAATCTTCTGAATGTGTGTATATATGTGCGTGTGAGTGAATGTACGTGTGTGTATGTGTGTGTATGTGTGTGTGTATATGCGTGTATATTTCTATTACTGCAGTATTACTACAGTCACTACTGCAATCTTTGCTACTGCTACCACTACTTCTAATAGTATTGCTGCTACTACTACTACAACTACAACAACTACAACAACAACAACAACAACAACAACAACTACTACTACTACTACTACTACTACTACTACTACTACTACTACTACTACTACGAGTGCTGCATATGCATAGGCTAAGCGATTTGACGTAAACAAGCTAAACCAATGTACCCATCATAATACATAAAATTAATGCAAACGTACTACAAAAGACAACAACACACACACACATAAAGACACACACACACACAAACACATACACGCACACATACACAAATTAATACATACATTTATCTCATCCCAGAATGCATACATAGGCAAGCAACATAAAATACAACAGCATACAATCATGCGTGATTCAAAGAAACATGCACCATACAAAATAAAAATATACAAAACACATCGTGCAATATTCATGGAAATCTTTCATCAGACGTTTTTAAATGCAAGTTTGCTGGGTGATAACTTGAAACAAACACACATACACGCATACACACACACACCACACACACATACACACACACGCACGCACACAAACACATATACATATACATACACACATACATTCCTACATACATCCATACAAGTAAACAACAAAACCAACAACAACAAAAACAACAAATACATAGCGATAATAAGCACATCATTAAGCATAGATAAACAATAAATATAAACATAACAGAAAGTTTCGTCACGCTGTGGGTTCTATTAAAAATTATTAACGCTAACATGCAAAAATCTTGTCTGTATATATGTGTTGTTGCTTTTGTTTGTATTACCAATAAAAATACATTCATACAGACACAGCATACAAAAATAAACCAATAGATACACACAGAAGTATCAATATACAAACATACATAGTAGAACAAACATACATACATACATACAAAAACATACATAGTAGAACAAACATACATTAACATACAAAAAAGTGTATATACAAACAAACAGAAATAGCATACAAAAAATAGTAAACAAACAAACGAGCATACAATGTTTGTATTCAAATTCACTTGGACGACGTAAATGCATTGGCATTACGTGGTGCTGCTAACTTCTTGTTTTAACTTTGATGATGATGATAATGGTGATGATGGGGATATTGATGATGATGATGGTGATGGAGATATTGATGATGATGATGGTGATGATGAAGATAATGATGATGATGATGGTGATGGAGATATTGATGATGATGATGGTGATGATGAAGATAATGATAACGGGGATGATGATGATGATGA
>NW_008703782.1:1405138-1415333 GCF_000326865.2 Helobdella robusta | reverse complement strand
TGAATGATTGAATTAATGAATGAATAAACAAATGAAAGATCGACTGAATAAATGAATGAATGAATGAATAAATGAATGAATGAATGAATGAATGAATGAATGAATGAATGAATGAATGAATGAATGAATGAATGAATGAATGAATGAATGAATGAATGAATGAATGAATGAATGAATGAATGAATGAATGAATGAATGAATGAATGAATGAATGAATGAATGAATGAATGAATGAATGACTGAATACACAATTGGTTTAACAAACTTTTTCTTTGATTGATGAAATTGATAAGTTAATTAGCGATCGAGTGAGTGAAGCGATGCATTGAATGAAAAATGAATGAAGAACATTGAATGAGAGAATGAATAAATGAAAAAAATTAAAAAAAATGAAAGATTGAATGAATGAAAAAAGGAATGGAAAAACAAATAAAAATGTAAAGGAATGAATTGAAAGATTGAATGATACAAATTTTCTAGAAATTAAAGAGATAACTGAGAGAGTGAGAAAATGAATGAATGAATGAATGAAATAAAAATTGAATGAAAAAATGAATAAATGAGTGAGTAAGTGAGTGAGAGAGTGAGTGAGTGAGAGAGTGAGTGAGTGGGTGGAGGAGTGAGTGAGTGAGTGAGTGGAAAAGTCCAAAATTAATTCAATAAAGTGAAACAAGGAACTAATTGAAGTAAACTGGAATGGATGGTTTTCTTCGTAAAGCAAAACAAAAAAATGAAATATTAAATGAATGAATGAATGAATAAATGAATAAATAAAATAATGAATAAATAAAATAATGAATGAATGAAATAATGAATGAATGAAATAATGAATGAATGAATGATTTAAAAATGGGCAAATAAAAGAATAAACGAACAAAAACACCAACAGAAAAAATGAATACAAACACACCAAAAACTAAACATATAAACAAACTGAAGAAGGAGAGAACGAACGATTAGATGAAAGAAAGAAAGAACGAACGAACGAATGAATAAAAAGATAAATGAACGAATACTACCTTCTCTAAGACTTCAAACCCTCATCACCGTCGTCGTCGTCACCCTCCTCCTCATCATCACCATCATCACCATTATCATTATCATCATCATCGTCGTCATCATTATCCATCATTTATTTATTCATTCATTCCATCTATCACTCATTCATTCATTTCTGTAACACTCTCATACACAATACATTGTCATATAAAACAAAACAGCTAATACATTGACAGAAAAAGAAAAAAAGATAGAGAGAGAGAGAAAGAAAGGAAAAAAGAGTGAAAACCCGACTGATAGGGCAGACAGAAAAGCTGAAAAACAGACAGACTGACAGACAGAAAAGCAGAGAAGCAGACTGACAGACAGCCAGTGGTGCATGTAATGTTCTGTTAATTTTATTTAAGTGTAGTTAATTTCTGCCTTCATCGTACTAATTTCGTGCAAAGTGATCCGGCAAGCATTCATGCATACATGCAAACATACATACATACAAACAATCATACAAACATACATACAAACAAACATACACACACACATACAAACAAACATACATAAAAACATACACACAAACATAAAAACATGTGTTACATACAAACGAACATATATATCTACAAATATAACACACACACACACACACACACACACACACACACACACACACACACACATGCCTACTAAAATATATACACTCACCCACATACAAACATTCATACGTACACACATGCATGCATACATACATACATACATACATACATACATACATACATACATACATACATACATACATACATACACACATATATACAAACACACAATATTTTTTAATAATATGTTTTTAAATAAACAACAACAAAAAATTAAATAAAAACTTGAAATAAAAAATTTCATTTGTTTTTATTTTCATAACAAGGAAGAAAATTAACTCAAAACAATTTTCATGGGTTATTTTATCATGACAGCTTGGAAATATATTATTGGCAGATTAAAAGCCTTCGAGACAGGTGGTGTAGGACCTGAAAGTAAATATTCAATTGAAAAATAAAATATTGACGTAATTATTATTACTAATGTGATTATTATTAATGTGATTATTATTGATGCGATTGCTTTTGATGTGTTAATTATTGATGTGATTTATGCATTAAATTTTCTTAAAAATTTTTCAGTATCTAATCAATTTTGAAGCAATCTCGAGTGAGTGCGAATGAATGAATAAATTAATAAATAATGAAAGTTTCTTAAAGTGTTTTTATTTTCGTTTTCTCTCTTCTAGGTGTGAGTTCGGGAATAAGAATTTTAGTTTTGAAACGAAAATTACACGGGATTTTCTGTTTTCTACATTCGAGTTTCTCTATTATTTATAATTTTTACCGGAGCTCATTTTTAATGAATATGTTTATGTACGTCTGTGTGTACGTGTTTGTATGTACCTGTACGTATGTATGTATGTATGTGTATGTACGTTTCTGTATGTACGCATGTGTATGTTCTTGCCATAAAGACTGTACTACGCACGCACACATGTTTTGTATACACGCACATGCATGGCATTACAAGCGCATGGCGTAGGATGGTTCTTGAGTTTAGGACAGTCTTCGAATCATGTCATCGCGTAATGGTTGCACGAGACATTGCGCTTCTATCGACTGAGCTAACTCAAAAACCAAGTGTGTGTATGTGTGTGTATGTGTATGTGTGTGTGTGTGTGTATGTGTGTGTGTGTGTGTGTGTGTGTGTGTGTGTGTCTGTTGATTTTACATAACTTTCTTTTTCCGATAGGACCATGATCGTGTTAAAAATATGATAACAGCCTTAAAAAGTGAATATGTAAAAACTTGAACTGCCCTTTGTGGAAAAGTTCACACGCGTGTGCGTGCGTGTGTGTGCGTGCGTGTGTGTATGTGTGTGTGTGCGTGCGTTGTGTGTGAAGCAGTAGTAGAAGTTGACAATCAAGGAATCTATTCAATGTATTGTAGGCCACTCCTGTGTTCATTAGATTGCTCAATTTATTGATTCATCTTTCCAGCGACACCATATCAGACGTAAATTTCATGTAAGGAATGATGTTACATAGATAGATACACACACACACACACAAACACACACACACACACACACACACATACATACATACATACACACAAACATTGATTTTATTTGATACATACACACAGACATACACGCATACATACACACATAAATACATACACACACACTCATACACATATATATACACATATATATACACACACATACATACACATATTCACATGCTAACGCACACAGTACAAGTATACACACGTATTTTTATTTATTTAAATTAGGGTTAATTTATTTTCAAATATAAAAACATTTTTGAGATAATTTGTGGCCTGGCTGAGTTTTGAAGTACCTCATTAGAACGTGACGAACAGAAATGATCTTCTTACTATATTCATCGTGCTGCTTCTTCCAGGTGTTCTCTTGAGTGGTTAATTTAGGTTCGTCCTTCATTTTGGGGTTTTTTGGTTTGTTAGGTGAGTTTCTTCTTGCTTTTCTTTCTGTATTTTGACGAGTTCAGATGGTTTTTTTTTATTATTTCACTTTGTTTACACGGCCTGTCTGTCAGTTACCCAGTGTCTTATTCTTTCATTCTTTCATTTTTTCCTTCCTTCCTTTTTTCCTTCTTTCTTTCATGTATACATTCCTTCATTTATTCAATTTTTCATTCATTCATTCATTTGTTCGTTCGTTCGTTCATTCGTTCGTTCATTTATCCTATTCGTTTTGAACGTTGATATTATTAATTAACTTCAGTAGTTCATCCTTCCATTCATTTCAGAAGGCTTCACTTTCACTCCATCTTCCTAACAACTTTCCTAATTCTAATTCAAATGTTCTTTTTAGCTTTTTTATTTTTATTTCTTTGGTGTTTTTATTTTTGTTGTTTGTTTTTATTTTTGTTTGTTTTTCTTGAATTTTTAAAAAAAAAATTCAAGCAACTAGCTACTTGGCACACGGCACACCTGCTATCAACAAACAAACAAAAATTTTTACGTCAGAAATTTAGTTATTCTTTCATTTGCTCATTCTCCCGCTCAATCAGCAGACTGTTGATTTTTTTTGGCTTATTCATTCATTCATTTGTTTACTCAGTCGTTTTTCGTTCGTTTGTTCGTTCGTTCACTTGTTCTTTTTGTTCATTTGTTTGTATGTATGTATGTATATTATACTTTCGTTACTCTAATTATTTGCATCTCTAACACTTGTTTGTTCGGATCATCATCATCGTCGTCGTCGTCTTCGTCATCATCATCATCGCCATCATCATCATCGCCATCATCATCATCATCGTCGTCATCATCATCGTCATCATCACCGCTACATTGTAACATCGCGTGTTTTCATGGTTTTTTCCCTTCAATGTTTTTTTTCCTCTGACATGTTTAAGATGTCGGTGTTTGAAGATTTTTGTTTATGTGTGTTTGCTAGTGTTCGTGTGTGTGGGTGTGTGTTTTTTTTCACACACACATACATACTGTTATACTGCTCGCTCTTCACCATCCTACGACGGTTACTGAACGACGAACATGGTTTGTTCTTTGGGAAATTCTTTCTGATTCTGTAAACTCGCTCGCTCAACGTTAAATAACTCGATATTGTTCGTGTACATAAATTAATGAGAGATGACATTAATTAGCGACTTACGTGTGTTGAGTATTAGTTAGTGTATGAAATGTTAAAAAGATTATTTTTATTGTTTGATTGCAGCCAAATATATTTTAATGAGGTAAAATAACAAAACTTAAAACTGAGAATTAAAATATAAAGAGTGACGCAAATGACGGTAACGCGTAAATGTGTACAAGTAGTGTTCAAGAGCTTTAAACGTGTTAAAGAGATAACTCTAACTTTACTAAGATAACTCTCAACTTATGGGATCGCCTATCATATACCAAAAGGCATTGCTCCTTAGAGTTTAACTAGTTGTCGAACTCCTTCTAACCAGTCAGTCCCTATTGTATATCACACCTCATTCTTATTATACAAAGTATTATATACTCTGATTAATTATACGTTATATTATTTTATATTAAGCTGCTTTATGTCTGTAAATTTGCTGCCTCGTTGTGAACTACTTTTATAACTTAACTATCATTATAACTGTTTACCTGCTCTAACATATATCTATATACAACCTATATTAATTTATACCTCCTAACCTAAATTATCATCTACATAAACATTTTTATATTTTTTCAAGTTTACAGAAATAATTCGAAAAAATAAAAAAAACTAATTCTCCCACTTAAATCTTTAAATGTAAATTATTCTTTAGTTTTTCAAACTTAAATGGACTTTTTTGGGTTAACAACCAACAAAAAAAAATAGTTTCTCCGTTTTGATTAAATTTTTTTCAAATTTTTACCGAAAAAATTGATGAGAGAAATTTTTTTTTAAACTTTCTTAAAAAGTTGCGCGTTTTTTATTTAAAATTTGCGCGAAAATAACTCAAAATTTGCGTAAATATTATTTGTTTTGTACTATTACACAGACAAAATGGCGCCAAAAAAACATTTGTTTGAATTTTACATCAAAAAATTTCCCCAAAACACGAATTAGAAACTTCTAATTAGAAATTCCTAATCGGAAAACGCGCGAAAAGGCAGACGGGTGTTGGTCATTTGCGCCCATTAAGGAAGTAATTGATGAATGAGTGTCTTCTTAGTGGATTGATATCGCCACGGTCGGTGGACTTTTTTAATAGATATTGATTTCGGTGAGTCTGCGGTGAGGTGAGGTTCGTTATAAATAGGCATGTTCGTTATATCAGAGTGCTTGTTCGTTGTGTCGGTGTTTGTCTTTTATATCAGCGTGTTTGTTCGTTATATCAGAGTGTTTATCGTTATATCAGAGTGTTTTTTTCGCTATATCAGAGTTTTTGTTTGTTTCATCTGTGTGTGTTTGTTTGTTATATCAAAGTGTTTTGTGTTCGTTATATCAGGGTGTTTATTTGTTTTATCAAAGTGTTTGTTCGTTTTATCTGAATGATTGCTATATGCGTGTTTCCGCTCTATCCATTCACTCGTTTAATACAAAAATTTACAATATATCTCATATACAATCGTTTTTGTGGTATATATGAGTATGTATGTAAGTGTGTGATATGTACAACAATATGTGGGGTATGTATGTGTGTATGTGTGATATGTACAACAATATGTGTGGTATGTATGTGTGTGTGTGTGATAAGTACAATATGTGTGGTATGTATGTGTATGTGTGTGATAAGTACAATATGTGTGGTATGTATGTGTGTGTATGAGATTGTATATGTATGTATGTATATGTTTTTAAATGGGTGTATATAGCTTTGTGTTGGTGTTTGCGTGTACATCAGTATGTGTGGTTTTGTATGTGTGTGTGTGTATGCGTGTGTGAGTGGTTGTGTGTGAGTGGTTGTGTGTGTGTAGTGTGTGTGTGTGGTTGTGTGTATTTATACGTATTAAAAACAATCGGAATAATAATGAGATATATTTTACGATCAGATGTCATATCTTGATGAAATCATTGCATCCAATCACACAACTCACCCGAGTCGTGCGTAAATTGTAGTAGTACCGAAAAAATAAAAAAAAACGAAAACAAAAAATTATAAATAAGGATCTGCCGTTTGCCGTGACGTCATAATAAGGTTAATCTAGTTACTGTTGTTACTAAAATTGTTGTTGTTGCTGCTGCTGTTGTTGTTGTTAGAATATCATTAATACTATGACATAGTACTTATTCAAATTAGTGCTTAGGTTTTAAAAGGGCAGGCGTACAAACGTAACGAAGTTGAATAAATGAATATATATATATATATATATATATATATATATATATATATATATATATTTCTTTCTTTTTCTCCAAAAAAATTTATCTCAACAAATTTTGTTGTTGCTTTTTTTTACAAATTTCTATTTTTTTTTTTTGAAAAAACACACAGATTTATACAATTCCTCTCTTTCTCTCCTCTCGCTGTGTGTTTGCGTATATATATGTGTGTGTGTGTCTGTGTTCCTCTCTCTTTTTCTCTTTATATATATATATATATATATATATATATATATATATATAAATTTATAGAAAGATGTATTTTATGCAAATCACTATAAAAAAATTCTCCATTTAGTTGTTTATTGCCAGTTTATGACCACTATAAACTAAGGATTTCGGCTCTATATCGTTCCGGAAAAAAACCTGACATTAAAAACGAAAGAACTTTTTTTTGTTCTCTGTGGCACTTCTCTGGGAATTTTAAAAAAAACTGTTATCATGTGACTCGGAAGTAGTAGCAATTGAGTGATACTATAAAAAGTATTTTACCAATTCAGTAACGATTGATTAAGCAAGTGGCAGCAAGTTAGAGTTCAATTGAGTAACATTTTGCCAAGTAAACTTCAGCTTAACAATGCTTTTTTATTTTTGCTTGTTTATTTTCCTTAAATTTTTCAATTTCAATTCAAATTTAATTCAAAGTCCATTCCAAATTTTTTCAAATTTTTCACAAAAGTCTCTCTAATTTTATTTCATTTTTTTTTTCAGAAGTGCAAAAAAAAATCAATTTCTAATTCACTGATGTTAATCGAACTAATACCGTGCCATGCGCCTAAAGGCTCAGATGAAAACACACACACACACACACACACACACACACACACACACACACGCATACACACACACACACACACACACACACACACACACACACACACACACGCATACACACACACACACACACGCATACACACACGCATACACACACACACATATACTCTCTTTTTCTCTCTCTTATTTACTTTGTTACATGTCACGAAATTGTAATACATAGCTGATTACAACAGTGAAACGCAGTTTAAAAACCCCCAGAGCATTAATAACCCGGGATCGTGTTGAACATGTACTTCTCAACTCTCACTTTGGAAATTGCTTTTAAATTGAACTACAAATTTATGTGCTTGTGTGTTTGTTGGTAGCCATGTATGCATGCATATGTGAGTTTACACCTTGCACATACACACATATATATACATACACACATGTACACACACATACATATATATACATACACACGCATACACACATATATACACATACACACACACACACACACATATATATATATATATATATATACACGTATACACACGTACATACATGTATACTCATACACTCATCTGCATTCCTCCGTAGACATGTATACACAAACACCTAATTTAAATTCAATTTTGCAAAACACATAAGTTTAATTATTAGCACAAACCGTAACAAATTATATATCTAGTTTTTTTTTACATTTTAAACTAAAAAACAAATGTTATGTATTTTTGTACTTTCTCTTTCTCTCTTTTTCTTTTTTTTTTCTCTCTCTCTCTCTTTTGCTCTCCCTTTCTCTCCCTCTTTCTCTGTCTCTCCCCACATCTTTTTTTTTCTCATCTGTCTTTTCTTCACTCATTCTTCCTCGCTTGCATCTCAACTTTTTTTTTCTTATTTTCTTTAACGTATCTCTCTCTCTTACTCTATCTTTCTCTCTCTCTCTCTTTCTCTTTCCCTCTCTCTCTTTCCCTCTCTCTCTTTCTCTTTCCACATGTATATTGTGACAAAGTTTTTAGGCGAATCCATTGCTGACCTGCTTCAAATGCAGAGCAATTTAATACTACAAAAAAAATTTTAAAAACCGAAAAGCTGTGAGTGCGTTAAAAGGCTACAATATGTGCGAGTGAATTTGCTTCGTGTGGTGCTTGTGGATTGTGACATATGTCGTTATATTAGTTTTTATAATTAATTATTTTAATTTATATTTATGAGAAAATATTACAAATTAACAGCTTCTCATTATCAACCAAAACCGCAGCGTAAATTTAGAAAATGTATGAAAAAACGAGTGGGTGGCAACAGATGAATTTATATCACTTAGAACCCCCGACAGATGGCTATAAACTTCAATTAAACAAACAACATCTGCCATTTAGGCAAAGCAAATGGAATGTCTAGTGAATTTATGCCAAATGCAAATAACATTCACAATAAATTAGAAGAAAATGTTTTTTTTTTCATTCAGGTTGATGGTACTTAATGACTAAAATAATTTTCAGGTCGGGAGAAAAAAAAGTGTTGACGGGAAGTTGTTGTTGTTGACGATGATGCGGTAGGGGGTGATATTTTTTTTAGAAAGGGTACTTTCATACCTCTGCCCTTTGCCGTCACGTTATCAGGTGTAGAGGATTTTGACTATTTACTGGAAATCCCAAATTATTCTCTGGAAAGCTCTAAGTTATTTGTGAAAAGCATTAATTTTTGAAATTTCAACTACCCACATGGCGCTTGTTAACAACGAGCAAACACGTTGCAGTTTCATTATCTTTTTTATAAACTTTCTGGCATAGGACCCTTTTATATGGACACTCCCTTTCTGGTGGATCACCCGCGGCAGAACCCCCATCTACCCTACATCACATCTGGCCCTGAATTGTAACAAATAATTACCATAACTCCAAATGTAACGACAAACGAAACGACAATAACTTGGAATCGAATAAACAACAGTTTAAAAACAGTTCTAAACAATTTAGAACATAAATATTAGATAAGATTCCTAAATTGCAGACGGGGAAAAATCAAAGAAATAAAAAATCGCAGAAACAAAACCCCAAAAAAACTCCAAAATAACTACAACCAAAAACGCAAATAACACGGAAATTTTTACTAACATTGCTATTTTTTTCCTTCCTACAAGAAAGGTGAGAAGTGACATATGAGAAAACGAAGTTAAAAATAGCAACAAATGTCTCCAACAGCAAGACATTTATTTCTCAGTTGTTCAATGTTGAAGCAGGGCAGTATTTTTATTCACTCATTACATTTGGTATTTTATGTTTCAAAGTTTTGACACGTTGTTTATTATTGTGTGATCTTTTTTTTAGATTTTCTTAAAGAGATATTGTTCTATTAACACGAATAAAAAATTCAAAAATTCATCTGGCATAGGAAAATGCATTTTCATCAAAAAAAATTGAATAAAATTACTCATAATCGTCTGCCATACTATTATATTTTTCAAATAATTTATTGATCTGGATACATTGGATACATTTTCAATATACCAGACAATCATACAACAAAAATAATATAACTAACTATAGGAATGTTTATCAGAGCTGAAAGAACT
>NW_008703782.1:1390138-1400138 GCF_000326865.2 Helobdella robusta | reverse complement strand
ACATATACATCATCGTGAGGCAGATCACGAAAACACACATCCACGCGTACACACACACACACATCCACACACACACACACACACACATCCACATGCACATATACACACATCTACACGCACACACACACACCAATACATACACGCACTGGTAGACATCTGTAATTGTATATTTTCGTCACACGTCTCTCTCACCCATACATAATGAGTCACACGCACATAAATTTACACGTCATAAACATACATCATATAAAAAATAAATAAATAAAACAATAAATACGTGCCCACACACACACACACACACACACACACACACACACACACACACACACACACACACACACACACTTTCTACATCATAAACCAACGTTAAACATTTTTGTGAGGGTAGGTTTTAAAAGCCTCTGACGAAATGTATTGTCTGTTATAAATCACTGCCATCCAATCTTAAAAGCTGTTTATGAACTTACTAAATTATTTTCCAGCGTCATCTAAATAAGAATTTTGACAGTTTTAGAAAAAAAAATCTTGAAAAAATAATTATTTCAGTTTATTGTAAAGTGTTATTTATTATTGTTGTTTATTTTCAGCAAATAAATTCAACTTAAAATTATTAAAATAGTAAAATCTATCTTACCGTGAGATATGTGTGCGTAACATTACATTGTATGTACGTATGTGCGTGTGTACGTGTGTGCGTGTGTCTATATGGGTGTGTACCTATGCAGATTCGGATTTGAAAAACAGGGCCTCACGGGAGTTAATTTGCCCCGGGTTCTCTATATAAAAATGGGCCCCCACAAGAACGAAAATGTAACTTCTCGTAAAAATTTTAATTTTACAAGCAAAATTGTTAATGGCGTGTTGACAGTTTGACACTCACTACAAATTAAAAAAAATTACGGGTTTCCCTGACTAGTTGTGGGCTCCCTAAATAATTGTGGGCCTCCAGTTAAGGGCCTTCCCAAATAGATTGTGGACCTTCACGACTATTACAGACTGACACGCACTTAAAAATTAAGGGGCATTTGGTATTTCGGGATCTCCAAACTTGTAAATCTGGCTTTGTGAATTTACGTGTGCGTGTGTGTGTGAGTGTCTGTGTGTGTAAGTGTGTGAGTGTGTGTTTGTGTAGCTGTATGTGTTTGTGTTGTTCATTGAGATATTATTTTATTTTTAATCTCATTTATTAAAAAAATAACTTATCTAATAATTCAGTTCATCGAGAAAATATTTTTTAACAATTTTTTCAAATATTTTTAGGAAATAATTAATTCATCTTTTCCTTACCATTAAAAGAATTGAAGCAGAGGAGACAAATTATTATTGATTGCATCAGCAACCTCTCAACAGTAATTTTTTTCAAATTTTCAAATCTACTATCACTCATTTTTCATCATTTCGGTTTATTAACATAAAATAAAAAAAAAACATAATTTGTACTTCATTTTGTCAAGTTAATGTCATCAATTTTATGTATAGCGTCTATATGGTTTTGGTATTTTCTATCAATGCAATCAAAGTTGGTAAAGTTTTATGTTTAAAGTGTATTAATTAATCTTTTCAAAGTTCTATGTTAATACCCACGGACCTACTCACTGCCGAACGCTAACTTTCACATACGCATTCGCACGCACACGCTTCGGGTATGTATGTGTGAGTGTGTAGGTGTTTGTGTAGCTGTATGTGTCTGTGTTGTTTATTGAGATATTTTTTTATTTGTGTGGTGTGTGTGTGTGAATTTGTGAGTATATATGGGTATGTATGCTAGAATTTGTCTGTGTATGTGAGTGCGTATATTTGTGTGTATATATGGGTGTGTGTGAATATATGTGTATGTATGTAAGAATTAGCCTGTCTGTGTATGTGAGTGCGTATATTTGTGTGTATATATGGGTGTGTGTGAATATATGTGTATGTATGTAAGAATTAGCCTGTCTGTGTATGTGGGTGTGTATATTTGTGTGTGTATATGTGTGTGTGTGAATATATGTGTATGTATGTAAGAATTAGCCTGTCTGTGTATGTGGGTGTGTATATTTGTGTGTGTGTGTATGTGTACGTGCGTGCGTGTGTGTACGTGCAATTCATTTTTGATATTCAAACGTCTCTCGCGTGCAAGCACTCGGCTTCAGCAGTAGAAGAGAAGGAGAGAAGAATACTTTTAAATTCAAATGGCGTTTTAAGTCGCTTGATTTCTTAGCAAGTCTGCTGTCCTTGCCATACTCATCGTCGTCGTCGTCCTGATGATGTCATGATGACGTCACAGTTATTATAATTAACGTTAACAACATCATCGTTGTTATCATCGCCACCATCATCAGCCAGATAACTCTATACTGATAATACAAAGCTATCAATATTATTGTGATAGAGCTAATGTCCATTCCAGTTGCAGTGTGGAATGCTGTGGCGATGATAGTACAAGGGAACGAAGCGCTATACAAATTATCATAATTGATTGATTGCTTAATTTGATTTTTGTTGTTGTTGCTGATCATAGCAAACATTCATTTCCGTTGAAACTCTTGAAGAGATGTTTAATTAACGTCGTTGATGTGACGAATCGATGCGGTATGACGTAGCGATGACGTCACTTCTTAATAAAGTCTTTTTGGTTTCTTTTGTTGCTATGATTGAGTACCATCGTTAGTGTCTTCGTTGCATTTGCCGCTAATGTCATATGTCATTTTATGACGTCATTATCGTCATCGTCATTACTGTACTTTGTTCATCTCGCCATCGTCATCATCATCGTCATCACCATCGTTATCACCATCGTCATCATCGTCGTCATCATCATCGTCATCAGCAGTACCAGCAGTAGCAGCACCACCACCACAATCATCATCATCATCTTCATTATCATCATCATCATCATCGGCTTTATTGCCGCAGGACATATATCAAGTTTATCGTTGTCATCTTCCAGATGATGGTGATAATTAATGATTATGTTGATGGTCATCCTTATCATCACCACATAGATGGAGTTTTTTATTTTCTTTAGCTGTCATCATCATCATCGTCATCTTCATCATCGTTCCTTAGTAACAAAAGAAGAGTCGAATCAGTACACTTGCACTTGGGTTGTACATCATAACGTAAGTACTCTAGTACTTAAATTTTAACTAACAAAAACTCGTCCATAGTTGGTACTTTTGAACGTTAGCGTTCTTGTACTTAGGATTCAGTTGGTTGAAATATTTTAAGTATTCTAATACTTGAACTGCACTGACTGTAAAAAGTTTGAGTACATTAGCACTTAGACTGTACTTTTTAAAACCATTTCAGTACACTAGCACTTAGACTGTACTTTCTAAAACAATTTCAGTACACTAGCACTTAGTAATAGTAGTAGTAATAATGAAAGTTTCCTAGTAATTTTTATTGAATGAAATAGTTTTACAATTAAACAAAAAAATGGCTATGCTTAAAACGGTGTCAAAAATTTACTATCTGAAGAGTATGTGGGTTAATTGTCTTATTCATCACACTGATGGCGTTCTCTTCTTCGCAGGCTTGAAAATTTTGTGATGATGATGATGTTGGTGATTATGTTGGTGATGGTGGTGATGGTGGTTTTGTTGTTGGTGATGATGATAATAATGACGATGATGATGGTTGTGTTAGTGATGATGATGATAATGATGATGTTGACGACGACGATGATGATGATGATGATGATCGAGATGATGATAATGTAGACAAACCACCAGGAATTTTCGAAGGTGTTTGTCAGGATGGCTCTTTTAAAATGTACGGTTTCCTTAGTGTCCATGCATTTGTCCGATCGATAAATACATCAATGATAGAAGAAGTATTAAGCATTATTTATTTATAAACACAAGTGTTTGTATTTATATGTATGTATGCTTGTTTGTTTGTATATGTATATGTGTATGTGTGTGTGTTGGTATGTTTGTGTGTTGGTATGTTTGTGTGTATATATGTGTGTGTGTGTGTATGTATGCGTGCATGTATGTTTGTTTGTTTGTTTGTATGTATATGTGTATTTTTTTTTATAGACTTTATGTAGTAGGTCCTTTATAACAGAGATACTTATAGAAGTATATAGCGTGTTTATGTGTGTATAAATGTATATGTTGATTCATTGTGTATGTATGTGTATGTGTGTGTGTGTTTGTATGTGTTGTATGTATGTGTGTGTTTGTATGTGGTGTTTGTGTATCGTGTATGTATGTCGTGTGTGTGTACATATATATGAGTGAGTGTGGAGTGTATATATATATGTGTGTGTGTGTGTGTGTGGTGTTTGTGTGTGGTGTGTATGTGTGTGGAGTGTGTGTGAGTATGTGTTTGCGACGCTGATGACTATCTTTCAGTAATTTTTCAAATGTATACATTGCATGTTTTTGTACGTGTGGACATGTTCATCATCCATGACATCTGATAGGTATGTACTATATATAGAGGGTGTCGGCGGTTTTTATTTGTAGTTTTTTTTTTGTTTTTTTTTCTGTAATTTGTATTTTTTGTAATTTGTATTTAGTATTTTTTGTCTTTGTTGTAATTTGTATTTGTTGTTTGTTGTATTTTTTGTTATTGTTGCCTGTATTTATGTATGTATTTGTATTTCTTACAAGTGCTATCGGCTTANATACATTTTTTTTATTTGCACTCTTTAAACTGTTTGCTCACTAGCTGAAATGAAACACGATTTGCGGTGTTTGACACGCACACATCCATTGTGTACACTGCCTACACAAATGCATACGAGCGTATTCACACATACATACAATGATTTTATATGCCAATGCGTACAAACATACACACAAAGAAACTTACAAACATTTTTACAGATATTTATACGTGATTAAATCAATGAGTGAAACTTTATACCCATAGGCACAAAGCAAAAAAATGTATAATATGCAAACAATACAATGCAATTCAATATAATATGCAAACAATACAATGCTATTTAATACAATATAGAAACAATACAATACAATTCAAAGCAATACAATACAATTCGATACAATAAAATACAATACAAACATGTGTATATTTAGATGAGCGAATTAATGCTGAGATGTTGAACATGAGTCTTCCCGCATACAGAATTAACAATATGTTATATGAGCAATGTTTTGGCTATAAAAAACAAAAAACAATACAAAAATACAAACGAAAATACCAAAAAAACCAAAAATAATACAAATACTAACAATGAGAACACAATAGAAATACAATGAAAAAACCACACATGGCTAAAAAACAATATGAAACAGCCAAACATTTTCAAAAAATACATAATTAAAATACAAATCAAACAAAAACTGATCGACGCAAAATTAAAAAATACAATTAGTATAAACAGAAACCAAAAAATATACAAGAATACAAAAACGATACAATTCAAAAATACAATGCAATACAGCATAAAATCAAAACGCCTCGTAAAAACAGTAAACCCCAGAAAACAAAGCTAACAAACGAGCAAAAAACAATAAAAAAAATACAAATAAAGGCACAATTTTCTTCATAAAACCGAGAAAACTAGAAAAAATTCTTAACCAACAAAGATCGGCCAATAAACCTTTAAAGAAACAAAACATTAGGCGAATTAATGTAAGCAAGTATTACATTAGAGCAATTTTTATTAATGTTATAATCCGTTGTTGTCATGTTTTAAACGTTTGAAAAAAAAATCTTCATTATTGTCGTGAAACCAAAACATTGCGTCAAAAAATTCTTCGTTAGTGTCATTAATTTGGATGTATCAAATAATGACATTAGCAAATACGAAAATATCATTTGAAAATTATGCAAAACATCAACAACATCACATCATCGGCAACTGCACATACAACCATAATATCAGAACATTAGCCACACTAACAACATAACCACGATTACAAAAACACATCAACAACAACATCAACGACATCATCATCATCAACAGCAACAACATCAACAACATCATCATCAACAATATCAACAACAACAACAACATCAACACCATCATCATCATCAACAACAACAACATCAACAAAATCATCATCAACAATATCAACAACAACAACAACATCAACATCAACAACTGCAACAATCACATCACAAATCACAAAATTATCCAGCGAATTAGTATAATTGAATGAGTCCATTTGATGTTTGCTTTCTTTTGTAGGAATAAGAATCACGAGTAAGATTGAATAAATTCATGAATGAATGAATGAATGTAAGAATGAATGAATGAATGTAAGAATGAATGAATGAATGTAAGAATGAATTATTGAATGAACGAAAGAATGATTAAGAGACTGAATAAATAAACGAATAAATGAATGAAAAAATAAAGAAACGAACTAGCTAATATGTTGATGATCAGCGAAAAAAATGGAAAAACTTATGATCGAAATTTGAACAGGAATGAGCTAATAGAGGCAATTAATAACATAAGGGATGACGGATTGGCTAATCAGGTTTAAGAAAATCGTCACGTGATTGATTACGTCATCAGGATTTATTTGTTTGAAAAACTGTTTATTAGACTGTTTATTATATCGGGCCTAATCATCTATGTTTTGTATATTTCTGTGTATGTATGTAATTATGTATGTATGTTTGTTTGTATGTATACATGTATGTATGTGTGTGCATGTATCTAAACATATTTATGTGTGTGCATATGTGTGTGTGTAGCTTACACTTTTACTAGTATACAATCAAACATACTACACACAGAACACAAGCTTAAAATACCCACACATACACATCACGAATAAACACACATATACACAGACACACATAAACACACGTACGCACCCATAAACATACACACACGTACACAGTCATGCACATACACACACAAACACATACACACATACATCCAAACTCGATATTGACTGAATTTTTTTTACTGATGGAAATACTTCCTCTCCATATCAGTGCGTGCGTACGTCATATATATTTAAATCAAATAATAAAAAATATGATATAAAACAATCGTGATATAAGTGTGTGTGTGTGTGTGTGTGTGCAATAGTGTGTTCGTTTGTGTACCAAATTTTCCATTCATTTGTTCGTTCGTTTGTTCATTCACTCACTCATTCATTCGTTCGTAAGTTCGTTCGTTCTTTCGTTCATTCATTCATCCTTTCAACAAACCCGTACTTAACAAAAAATTCAGACCTAAAAAATTAAAAAAAATTGTAAATTAATTTTAAGATATGAAATTTAAGGAGATGTCCACGAACGTACGCAGAAGACAGGCAGCTGCAATATGTTCCTATGGCGTAAAATTCCCGGTTGTCATCACTTTTTAAATTATTTTTTTTCGTTTTCAAGCTTACTTTCATCTTTCATCTTCTCTTCAAAATAAATTCTTTTATTAAACACCAAAGTTTTTTTTTGAACACCAAAACTAAAATTTAGAAACATTTTCTATCAGGGCCGATTTTAAAGTAGGGTGGGTAGGGCTAGAGGCACTGGACTTCCATATAAAAAGACGATGTAATTTTAGCATATTTTTCGTTGATTATTAGTAAAAAAAATGCTAGTTTTATTGAAGAAATTGTTCAAGAAATGCGAAATAGGCACGAAAAAAGTAGTCGCTGCTGTGTCGAGACATTTTTTTCGTTAGCAGTTTTGAAAAGTAAGACAACAACCAACAATATTGATCAATTATAAAATACAATTTAGAGTCAGGTGAGATAATAGAAGGAATAGTAATAAAGTATTTAGATTTATTAAAACCAATTAATTCAAATTTAGAAGGATTAGCAACAGAGTATTTAGATTTATTAAAACCAATTAATTAAAATTTAGAAGAAATAGTAATAGAGTATATAGATTTATTAAAACAAATTAATTCAAATTTAGAAGGATTAAGTTTAAGACACATAGAGTCAGACCTAGCGATAATTGAAGAAAGACATAGAGATAGGTTATGAAGAACCCTATTGATATTAGATGGGGGAAAAGAAGTATAAATGTAAGAATCATCAGCATATTGTTGACTAGTGAATTGGAGTATTGAAGTAAAAATTGAGCAAGCACCCCTGCCGACTAAGCTACTCAGGCAAATAGCATTTATTAGTAATTCCATCTCTTTTTACCGGTCATCATCGTGAATGCTAAAGCGATCATAATCAGCAATAAAACATGGCGCATGGATTAGAAAATTTTAAGCTTTTATCTTTTATTTTCAAAGGTCCTTCAATTGGATCCTGCGCATTCCTTTATTGTCTTGCTAAACCGTATTTATTGTTCTAAACATACATGCACACAAACAAACAAACATACAAGCAAACACACACACACACAAAAACAAACAATTACACACACACATATACACGTATACACCAATACACATACAAACACAAACTATCACATGCAAACACACACACACAGATGCAAACAGATAGACGCAAGCAAACACACAATCAGACACCAGTACTTAACACAAAAACACACACAAGCATACACACATATGTACACAAACCTCTTATAGTATTGCACGGAAACGGTCCTATCCACTTATGGAGTTTGCCAGCATTGGCACTATAAGCTTGTAATTCATCCTTCCTACACGTTCTACCTGCAAGATATTCTCAATTCTAAAATGCGTTGCTCTCTCAAACAGACATGGAGACGGATAGAAAGACAGACACACAAACGAACATAGAGACGGCATTGATACGGACAAACACACACACGTACTCACACACACTCACACGCACACAGACAAATAGACAATAAACACCCAGTTTGATAGACGGACACACAGATATACAGAGATGCACAGATAGACATAGAAACACAGACAGACATATTGACATACAAACAGACAGACGGAAAGGTTCTAAAACAATATCATATGAATATTTAAAATGCATTAAGTTATTAGTAACTGCTATTTATATTTATGAAACACGAGGCTAAGATAATAAATATGAATAATAGATTTATGCCTCTTTCTCTCTCTCTCTCTCTTTTCCTCCCTCTCTCTTTTCATCTTTCTCTCATACACTCACACAAAAACATACACACATGAATACATAGTTTGAAACAATCCCTCTTTTTTATTTCATCTATTTATGTGAAATTTTCAGCTATTTTGAATTTTGAAAATTAAAAAAAATTTGTTTTCAAAAATTTTAAAATGTTTTTATTTTAAAAAAAAACAACAAAAAAGTAAAAACAAAAAACAAAGAAGCAAAAACAAAGAAAAACAAATGAAAGACCCCAAACAGATGTGAGCATGAGTATAGGATTTTATCCCTTTCATGTATTGCCAAGCCATTTGTTACATTAGCATGGCTGAAGTGAATGACGTCACAGTTACGTAATTATCAAATATCTTTAACCAAAGAGTATAAATATTTATGGTAGTTATTATTATTGTCATGGACTTTGTAATAATTGTGCCTTGTAATTTATTTGGCTTTTTTTTTGTTTGATTCATTGAAAACATTTGTGGTAAAATCCGAAGATTTTTCTATTTAGTTTGCTTAATCATGAATTTGTGTTTGATTTTTGTTATAAGTTAAAACATTTATTTCTCCATTTGTCTATCCATTCATTCATTTATTCGTTTATTCATTCATTAATTCATTAATTCATTCATTCATTCATTAATTCATTCATTCATTCATTAATTCATTAATTAATTAATTCATTCATTAATTCATTCATTCATTCATTCATTCATTCATTCATTAATTCATTAATTAATTAATTCATTCATTCATTCATTCATTAATTAATTAATTAATTCATTCATTCATTCATTCATTCATTAATTCATTAATTCATTCATTCATTCATTAATTCATTCATTCATTCATTCATTCATTCATTCATTCATTCCCTCATTCGCAGGTTCATTTATTTATTCATAATTCATATCTATTCTACAACAATTTCTATATAAATAAAATTAATTTCCTGTTATTAAGAAAGATGACGACGACGACGATGACTATGACGATGGTGCTGATGATGATATCAATTATTATTTTTATCTTAATCTAAA
>NW_008703782.1:1363286-1389500 GCF_000326865.2 Helobdella robusta | reverse complement strand
AACAACAATGCTAGAATTGATTACTGCAATCAGTTCTCTTACAACGGTTCTTTCATCGGCGGTTGTTACGACGTGAATAAAATAAACAACAACAACAATATCATCATCAACAACAACAACAACAACAACGTCAACAACATCAAAAACCACACCAACAGCAGCATAAACAACATCAACAACTACAACAACAACATTAACGAAAACATCAACAACAGCATCATCAACAACATTAACAACAAAAACAACAACAAAATCTTCAATTTTCTAAATAAAACGAAACGAAATCAAAAGAAATCGAAATTGGCAAGAATTACTTCAGGTAAATGTAAGAGATGTAATTATATATCAAACAGTGGTTTAAAAATTTACAAAGACAACAACAACAACATCATCAACAACTACAACAATAACATCATCAACAACAGCAACAATAATAATATTATTTACAACACCAAAAGTCGAAGTTTATATGGTTGTAACTACAAACATAGAAATAAGAAAAGTGTAAATAATAATAACCACAACAATAATAATAATATTTATAACAACAACAACAACATTACTAACCTCAACAACAACAAAACTAACACCAACGATACATCATCTACTTGCCCATATAGCAATTATATTATTGCTACTAATACCACAACTGCTACTAGTAACAAAAATAATAATACTCATAACAGCAACAACATCAATAGCAACAACAATAATATTAATAACAACAACCTCATCAACAACACCAATAGCAACAACAATAATAACAACAACAACAACAACAACAACAACAATAGTAATAACAATAATCGCAACAATGACGAAATGCTTAGTGTAGATATGCATGGCGAATCCAAAATTATAAACATCGGTCATCATCATCATCATCATCACCAGCAACAAATTTATGATCATCATCATCATCGTCGTCGTCATAACAGCATCAATGATAATAATAATAATAAATATTATAACACCAACATTAAAAAAAATTATAGTTATAATATTTATAAGAATGATAGTGATTCGCACAAAAACTACAATACTTCTATTTCTACTACAGCAAATACTGCTGCTTTTGCTGCTACTACTGCAACTACTACTGCTACTACTGCTGCTGCTACTTCTACTACTGCTGCTACTAAAACCATTACTGCTACTACTACTGCTACTATTACTACTACTTTTACTACTACTTTTACTACTACTACTGCTACTGATGCTGCTGCTGCTACTACTACTAAAAATAATGATGATGATGATAACACTAAAGAAAACAGCTCCCTTAATGTCAGTGACAACAACATAAACAACGACATCAATAACAACAACAGTATTAATAAAAGAAACAACAATAATAATAATAATAACAATAACAATAACAACAACAACAATAATAAAAACAATAATAATAATAATAATGTTATCATTAGCAGAAATTATATTTTAATTGGTAATAATACTGACAGTGATTTAAGCGTATCTTACCGTACAAACGCAAGTTATTTTCATAAATATAATAATAATAAATATAATAATAATAAAAACAATAATAATATTAATAATAATATTAATAACAACCATTTTAATAATAATAATAATAACAAATTGAAAAATAAAAACACAGATCGGTCAAACAATAGCCAGTACCAGAAAAGTAATGTGAATAATAATAATAATAATAATAATAATAATAATAATAACAACATTAACAACAACAACAACATTAACAACAGCAAAGATGATTTGATATTTGTAGTGCGCAGTGATAAATCAATGCCCGCTACAGACAACCACACCAACAAGCTTTACGAATACAATGACGAAATAATTTATCCTAACCTCTGCAAAAACATCAACAACAACAACAGCAACAACAACAACAACAACATCAACAACAACAACAACATCAACAACATCAACAACATCAACAACAACAACAACAACATCAACAAAAACATCAACAACAACAACATCAACAACAACAACAACAACTTCATCAATAATAACATCATAAACAACAACAACAATAATAATATTAACATAAAAAACACTAATAACGTTAATAACAACAACATCCGAATTAATCAACATTACATCAATAATAACAACAACTACTACAATAATTATCACAACAACAGCAACAACAACAACAACAACAACAGCATTTCAATCATACCAACAATTAACAATAGAAATAACATCAATGTTCCCGACTCTTTTACTATCGCCTTTGATAGTGTAAACGTCAACAACAACAACAAAATCAACAACAACAACAACATTATCGACCTCAACAACAAACATCACATTATGGATCTTAGCAGCAACGTCAACTTTGACAACATTATAAACATCAACAACAACATCAACATCATCAACAACAACAAAAATAATGACAACAACATCAACAATGACAACAACATCAACAACGACAACAACAACCACAGTGAAGTTTGTTTCAAAGCAACACAACCGCAACAAAACGTTACATTCAATCCAGGCGATCGAGCGGTGCTAAGATGCTGGGTTCGAAACCTAGGGACAAAAACGGTATCTTTTATGTATTTCTTTCTTTTCTTTGTTTTTTTGTATTTTTTGTGTTTTTATATACATTGTATAGTTATATCTTCTGTGTTTGTTAGTTTTTTGCTATATTTTTGTATGGTTTTTGTATTTTTCGTATAGTTCTTGTACACACTGTGTAGTTTTTTATTCATTCTTGTGTATAATTTGCATAGATTTGTACATTTTTTTAACGTTTGTATATAATTTGTATATATAAATATATTGTTTTGTATTTTTTTATATATATGTTTGTATGCATTTGAATGTTTTTTGTGTGTTTTTCATCTGTCCATTTATCTTTATTGTTCTAAGTGATACATTTTTTTCAGAATTTTTCGCGCGCCTCTATTACTCTTGGAGTTTAAATTTTACAAAAAGTTTGTCCCTAATGCGTTTTTTTGTTTTGTTTTTCATCCATTATGTCTAAAAAATCTGTTTTAATGTTTTAAGTTTTTTTTTGTTTTGTTTAAAAATCTATCCTTATTTGTTTTTTGGTTTTATTTAGGTTCTTTGGCTACTTCTCTTTAATAATGGTGTGCAATTTTGCTTACGTGTGAGGGTGGTGATAGGAGAAAAGTGGATGATGATGGTGATGACGAAGATGATGATGATGATGAAGAGGATGATGGCGATGATATTGAAAAAAAAGTTATACTAATGATGATGATGATGATGATGGTGATGATGATAAGGAAGATGATGATGTAGAAGATGATAACGATGTATTTGTTCTACTTCTTCGAATTAACTCCATTCTCTAGATCACCACCATCGTCACCATCGTCATGACGTCATTACCATCATCATGACGTCATTACCATCATCGTCATGACGTCATCGAATGGTTACCTCGAGACTTACCTGCTAACGTGATTGGCGCCTTGAAAAAAATTTATTATTGCAGTCATTATTATTATTATTATTGTTTGTTATTATTATTATTATTATTATGGATGTTGTTGTTGATATTGTTATTCATTTATCTCCAAAGAATGGCAATGCTGGTTATTTTTTATCTGGCCATTTCGATAAATTTCAGTTTGTTTGTTTGTGTGTATGTTTGTGTGTGTGCTTATTTGTGTGTGTGTTTGTTTGTGTGTTTGTGCGTGCGTGTGTTTGTTTGTGTGTGTGTTTGTGCGTGCGTGTGTTTTTATTGTATGTTATCTTATTGTGTAGTATTGTACTGTAAAGTGTTTAGCTGTGCTGTATTGTATGAATGGTTTGTACGTTGTATATACGTTGTATTGTATTGAATTGTATAACATTGTATTGTATTGTATTATATTGTATTGAATTGTATAACATTGTATTGTATTGTATTGTATTATATTGTATTTCATTTTAATCGTTGCTTTGTAACGGCCTCATAATGAAAGACAAAACTTATTATTTTAATTTAATACGTAATTGAATACGAATACAACTACTACTGCTACTACTACTGCTACTACTGCTACTACTACTTCGACTACTGCTACTACCGTTATTACAAATACTATTACTACTACTACTACCACTTCTACTACTACTACTACTACTTCTACTACTACTACTACTACTGCAGCTACTACTACTACAACTGCTGCTTTTGCTGCGTCTGCTACTACTACTGCTTCTGTTGCTTGCTGCTGCTGCTAATACTACTTTGCATTGCTATCAGTATCATTTTATCCATCTACCCTTACCTTTCATTAAAAACTAATCGTCGTCATCGTCTTAATTACTTGTCCCCATCTTCATCTTTCCATCTTTTTTTTTTTATCACCACCACCTCCGCAGTTGTCCTGGAAACGTAAAGATGACGGCCACCCGCTGACGATCGGAAGTCACGTGTTCACCTCTGACGTCAGAGTCAAAGTTCAGAGCGTGGGGCGTCTGGACGAGTGGCGGCTGATAATAAATGATGTCCAGGTGGCAGACAGTGGTGTATATCAGTGTCAGGTCAGTTCGCAGAGACACCTCGGCACCTATCAAGTTCTTCTTTACGTCAAAAGTT
The DNA here is from genome assembly GCF_000326865.2 of Helobdella robusta. Taxonomy (NCBI): domain Eukaryota; kingdom Metazoa; phylum Annelida; class Clitellata; order Rhynchobdellida; family Glossiphoniidae; genus Helobdella; species Helobdella robusta. Next base: position 1,384,939 of record NW_008703782.1, on the reverse strand, counting down.
CGTTGCGTTTTTTCGGTCAATAGTTTGTCGTGAGATGTGTTATGTTTATGGTGTGTTGTGGCGTGGCGTGTTTGTAGTGGCGTGTTTGTTGAAATGGGGTGTGTGTTCGTGTTTTTTTGTTGTTTTTCAATCAGTTTTTTGCTAGTTGTTTCATCTTCTTGGTAGACATCTTCGTTGTCGTTATATTTTTTTTATTATCTCTTTCTCATCGTTGATTGCAATTATTGGCTGCTGTGCGGTGTGGTACTTTTTGTATAATCACGTTTTATTGATTGTCTGTCTTACTGTGTGTGTCCGCACGTGTGTGCGTGTGCGCCTGTATGTTTGTGTGTATGTGTATGTGTGTTTGTGTGTATGTGTGTTTGTGTGTATGTGTGCGTTCTTTTAAAACATTTGCCAGTTTGTGTGCGTGTGCATTTTTTTTAAACTTTTATAAAAATGAGAATGTAATAAATTGCTTGGAATTTTAGTTAATAGAAAAAAAATTCGGATTAAGAAGAACATCGTCTCCAATACAATTATTTTATAGAACTAGATTCTGAAACAAAATAGGTGAGGCTAATTTATAACCAAAAATATGAAAAATTACGAGTCAATACAGAGATAAAAAATTAAAAAAAATGTCTCCAGACATCCACGTGACGGGCACAAAGTACGTTCTACGTGATGACGTCATAAACCTAATGTGCAACGTCACGGCAAACCCCCACCTGCCCGATGACGTCAACTGGTTCAAAGACTCAAAACTCATTCGATACGATAGCAGTCGGATATTCGAAAAGAATCAACACCGCCACTACAAACGATACCACAACAACCACACCACACACGACCACAACAACGCCAAGCGTAAGCAACATCACGATTACAACATCAATCATCATTACATCAACGACAGCAACACTAACCAGCACAATAACATTAACAACGACATAATTTTTTACAAAAACATCAACAGCAGCAAGATTTCAAATCAACTAACCACCAACAGCAACTACAACTTCAGCAACTACATAATAACGAAACGAAACAGAAACTACAGACGAAGTCTGCCAAGGAAATCCCAAAATTCTAAAAATACACACACGTTAGTAGAGAGAACGAAACTACCTCAAACAGGGGAAGTTATAAAGAATTCTCTAGAACGAGTCTTGATAACGAAACGAATCGAGATGAAGACTATCATAAGTGCCTTAACGATTCGGTGGTCGCGTGTCGAGGACAGTGGCTTCTACGAATGTGCCACAAGTGTTAACGTTTCAGACGGTATAAGGGTTATTGTGCAGAATGGTTCGTTTTTTGCATTATTTTTTAAGGGTTCTTTTGTTGTAGGTATGATTGTATTTTTATATTTTGAGTTATTTTATGTATCTTGTCGATGTGTTTTTTTTTACAATTCATTCTTTATAAAATATCACAGAGTATATCACAGTGTATATCATAGAGTATATCATAGAACATATCATAGAGTATATCATAGAACATATCATAGAGTATATCATAGAACATATAGAGTATATCATAGAACATATCATAGACTATATTATAGAGTATATCATAGAGTATATCATAGAATATATCAGAGATAATTTTTTCTTATAAAAAATTAAATATGACAATATTTTTTTTATAAATTATAGAGAAGCCAATGAACAGCTCGCACAAGAAAAAATGGGCTCACAATGCTTGCCCACCCTTGGGAGTGCATATAGAATGCTCCTACAATCTTTTATTCTTCCTTCATTGCTTAATATTACATTTTATTACTGAAATTATGAATTAATTATGGCGATAATATAAATTATTAATACTTTATAGTGTCAGTGTGGCCATAATAAGATGTGTTTATTGTTATTATAACCAACATTATTTTCATCATAACTATTACTACTTTATCTATTACGTATTACAACTACAACTACTGCTGCTGCTGCTATGACTACTGGTACTGCTGCCGCTACTTGTACAATTACTACTACTGTGGCTGTTACTACTGCTGTTTTTATTACTACTACTATTACCACTATTACTACTACTACTACTATTACTACTACTACTACTACTACTATTACTACTACTATTACCACTACTACTACTACTACTACTACTACTACTACTACTACTACTACTACTACTACTACTACTGCAACTGCTACTACTACTACTATTGCTGCCACTGCAGCTGCTACTACTACCTCCAGTAGTACTAATATCATTATTATTGTAAAAAATTTCTCTTGTTCATCAATTTCTGAATATATCAATAAAGATAATAAATGCTATTTTTCCTATTAAAGTCAATCATTTAATTACAACCCAATAAAAATAATATAACACAAATTTGAATAATTATAATTGGAATAATTATTATTATTTATATTGCGGTAACCGTTTGTTTTTCATTTTTGTTCTCAATTTTCTCTGTTGTATCCTGTGAGAGTTTTAATGCGAGAATGAGCAATTGAAACGATGTTTGCTTGTGTCAATTTTTTTTCGATTTTTTGATTTTATAATTATAAATAAATAAATAAAAAAAATTGTTTTTTTTTATGTTACAATGTTTTATATGAATTCCTAATTGTTAATTAATTAATTATTTAAACTTAAAAAATATATTTAAATTTTAAGAAAGATGAGAAAAGTTATTTCATCTCTCTCTCTCTCTCTCTCTCTCCCTCCCTCTGAAAACATTCAAGGATATGCATCAGTACACGAATCTTTCATTCAGAATCGGCAAAAAATATGAGCTGAGAGAAAGAGAGAAAAAAGAGAGGGAAAGAAATTAAGAAAGGGAGATAGTGAAGAAAGAAAGATTAATACTATTTATGTGACCAGTTAGTTCCAATCTTATTACCATATCAAAAGTATATCAAAGGTTTTTCCAGCAACATACTTATTGGCGGGATTCTCTTTTCATTTGAACCTAGGCACAGTATCATCCGAACCAGACGCCTTAACCATTATACCACACAATGAAAAGCTTGATTTTTTTAGTTTACAGAGAATACTTTTTCCATAGTTTCCCATATGAAGCACATTCATCTGGAACATCATTAATTTCATTATGACGCGTTATTAATAACATTTATCTTTTTCTTTCCTTCACTAGGCGTCTTTGAGCAATGTGTGTGTGTGTGCGTGTGTGTGTGTGTATGTGTGTGTGTGTGTGTGTGTTTGTGTGTGCGTCTGTGTCTGTGACAGGACCACCCTGAAGCCACACACTGCGGACTACATTGTACCTTCTATATTTTTTTCTATTTAATTTTAATGAGACCCCAAAAAAGAATTGAATATGCTTAAAACTAGCAAAAGCTAAATGAAAAAAATTTATGATGAAAAAAGTTAGTATAACGATAGAAATAATAATAAATAATAATAATAATTAATTAATAAATAAAAATAATGTGAATGAATAATAATGATAATAATAACCAAATTTTGACTACTTGAGAAATTATGGGATATGAGTTTATTTAACATCCTTAATTGAAAGTCCTGTTCTTTTGATGGGTGGCTGGCTGGCTCATCCGCAATCATTTGATGGTTGTAATTGTAATAATGGTCGGTCCTATGAGATCTTGAAACAATTATTATTATTATTTATAATTATAATTGTTGTTATAATTCTTATTGTTATAGTTAGTTTATTTATTTGAATTTCATATAAAGCCGATGTTGATGGCTCAATTGATGTAACAACTAAAATATTTTCCTATTTAAAAACTGATCAACTCAAAATGGAGTCAAAATCGAAATGTCGAAAAAATGAAAAAATTGAATAAAAATATATAAAAGTAATACCACAAACACAAAAAAAACTGTTTTCATTGTAAATTAAAATACTCTCTGAAGTCAACAATTAAGCCTTAGATGTGTGCCTGAAATTAATTGCTATCCTGGCACGTGATATATAATAAAATACACACACACACCACACACACACACACACAAACACACACAAACACACACACGCAAACACACTCACGCACACGCATGCACACATACCTATATATATATATATTTATTAATTTATTTATTTTGTTTTCTCAAAAAAGAGGGGTAAATTAGGAAGCAACCAAATGCATGTAGAAAAGTCACCCTATCCAAATGAAATCAAAATTGATCAACATAAATTAAAGTAGTTCAGCAAAAATCAAAAATTAAATTAGTTCGAAATAAAAGATACATGGGGAGTATATTCTTTAGTTATTACGAATGTTTCCATTATTGTTAATAATATTTAATGTAAAATAATCAAAACATAATTACCTATATATAACTATTGAACACAGATAACCAATAAAGATAACAAAAATTCTATAAGTACATATAATTAATAACATTATTTAAATCCAGTAAATTCGAATAATATCAGATAGAATATTAAAGTCAAAAGAAATTATACATAGATCCATTCATACAATACACGCATTCTATCATTCACACATTCTCACACACATACATGCACATAACACATAGGGTACATAGAAAAAAAAACATAATTTTATATAGTCGATAATAACAAACACTTCAAGAAAATAGTATTTTTTTGAATCAGGTAGCGTTTAATTTTAGATTTAAACAAATGCAAGTGACTAGGTATATATATATATAGAATATATATATACTAGATATATATATAGTATATATACATAGTAAATTAGTATATATATATATATATATATATCATTTTTCGCTAATTTTCGATATCATTGTAACCGTTTAAAAGGCTCGTAAGGTGGGCTATACAAAAAATTGATTAAAAAAACTTCAAAATAAATGTTTGATGATAATTTTTTACGGAAAAGGTTAATTTATTTATCATAATTAAAGTTAGTCGGATTGGGATTGATGGCTGAGAAACATTATCCTCTTCTGGGAGCACGGTTAGAAGAATATTTTATTTTTAACTTTTAAAATAAAATTTAAATTATTTCACAAAAAAATTAACTTTAAACAAAACGATTCAGATATGAATTAAAACAAATTTAATAAAAATAAATTTTTTCAGTTTCTGGCTGACTGTGACGATTCTTTGCTGCTCGATCGTCGTCGTTGAGTCAGCGAATTTCTACCCTTTTGGGCATGAGAACGGAGACAACGCTCTGGTCAAGCAAGACGACGCATTCACCACAATCGACATCGACTTCGATTTCCACTTTTTCGGTTTGCCATATTCGAAAATCCACATAAGTACGAACGGAATATTATACTTCGGCGAAGGAAGCAACGCATTTACCCCAACGCCATTCCCAGTTAACAATACTCGGTCAGTGGCTGCTTACTGGGTCGACAGTGACCCGAGGTTTGGTGGTGATATTTTCTACAGGGAAGATTTCAGACCTGCGATATTGGGCAACCTAACTGATTATATAAGAAGCAAATTTGTACAGTACAACTCCTTCACGAGTTCATGGTCTCTAATTGTCACGTTCAATCAGGTGCCCAGGTACAACTGCCAGAACAACCAATCGTGTCAAAATGTTGTCAACCATCAGACTATTCTAACAAGCGATGGCATACACTCTTTCGTCATTTTCCTCTACGATAAGTTACAATACTCTATGGCTCAAATTGGATTCAACGCTGGCGATATGAAGAGATACTTTTTAGTGCCCTTCTCTAACACTGATAAGATATCAGAGTATGCGTTACAGAACAGCAATGTTGGCAGTCCTGGAGAGTGGATGTTCTCAATTGGCGACGAGATTGCTTCAGCTTGTAATTCAATGGGCTTTTTGCAAGTATATCCAAAAAAAGTTTTCTATTTCGGACCGCAAGTTTTGTACATAAGTGGGCCGTGTTTAGACAAAAATTTAACTCATATAAGAATTAAAATGTTCAAGTTTTGTCCCGTGATTGAAAATAAAATAAAATGTACAACTTCGTACTCCGATAACACAACCAGGGTTCCCATAGTGTTCTCAGTGAACAACACTGAGTACAAAAGTTTTTACATTCCTTTCGACTCGGAAGATCCTCTCGTTAAAAACAGTTCCTTTTTTAATATTTTCACATCAGAACAAAAATTTGTTGATATAATGTGGAATCAGTTGGCATTCGAATCTGATACGGTTGAAATTAGAGGAACCCAACAAGATATATCATACGATGGAAGCGGTAAAATTGCGAAAACTGAAGAAAAACTGTTTACAATAAATGTCAGTAACACCGGAAAATACAGGTTTGACTTTTTAGATCCGCAACAAAGTTTGAAAGCTACGAGAATTTTTTTAAACATCGGCTATTTCGTATTTGAAATATTTCGTCACGGCATCGGAACTACATGCACTAGCTGGTATAACGGAGAACCAAAGACAGATAGTATAAATCAAATAGCTGACGAAGAAGCAAGACGCAATCCATGCCAGCCCCTCGCTCCAACCACATTTCCGGAACAACTTCCTGGGGGTTTTAAAAAAGATTCCTCTTGCAATCCATCCAATCCTGAAGCATGCAACATTTTTCACCCAGGCGCCAAGATTTGTTACAGAAGCACTAACAATCCAAAAGGTTCCGCTGTGCAGTGTTGTTATAATAGTGATGGTAGGTTGGTGATCGGACCGCCAGGTGGTGGGTCGTTATCTTTGATTGATTCTGATAGCTCCAAGCTTGGTTATTTTTGGAACCAAATTAGACCTTATCTTTTGTGCTGCAAAATGTCAGATGACTGTGATAAGTTTTACACGAAAAGGCCTTCGATTGATTCCAGGTATTACATTCCTCCCCGACCAGCCAGAGCAAATGGTGATCCCCATTTTGTTACCATGGACGGAACTCCGTACGAATTCAATCCTGTCGGAGAATTTATATACTTGCAGACACCAAACACGATGGTGCAAGCTAGAATGAAGCAATTCATGGTAGGCGACAGTCCCAGACCGGCCAGCTACTTTTCAGCGTTTGCTATCAAAGTCTTTGACGATGTTATATTTCAGATAGAACTGGCTTCGAGGAAGAGATTGCAGTTGAGAATTGAAAACCAAATATGGACGGATGAGGTGATAAATTTGGGCTCAGCAAATGTAGACATGAGAAACGAATCAGATTACAATGTTGTGACAACCACAGGCTTAAGTTTTCACTTTCTAGGCATAAACAATATGATCCACGTAATATCCTCTCTACAGCCTCACTTGAAAGGAAATGTTTACGGACTGATAGGTAACTGGGATGACAACCAGGCCAATGATTTGATGTTTCCAAATAAAACATGGATTCCTGTAACGTCTTCCATTGAAGAAATTCACAAAACATTCGGCAGATCGTGGTCTACCACTGAAGAAACATCGATATTTTCCTACCCCGAAGGATTGAGTTGGAGAGATTTTCAAAATCCCGATTTCAGTCCATTTTTCGGACCTTTGCCAGTTGAACCTAGATGCGGAAACAATACGGAATGCATATTTGACACAATCGTCACAGGAGACATCGGCGTCGGTTTAACAAATGTAGCTGTTCAGGACATGACAAAAAATATTATCGAAGAAAACGAGAAGATGATTAAAACATGTGACACATTATTAACTATTCCGAACGGCAACATCACCATTTCAAAATTGAACGCCCACGATTTGACGCGCGTTAACTATTCCGTCTCCTGTAACGAACACTTCAAACTGAGAGGCAATGCTTTTGCGAGATGTGTCGACGGAAACCTGCTAGAACCATATGGGACATGCTCCTTCGCTGCTTGCATCCTTTACCAATTTAGAAACATTTTAATCTTGATGCTCGCAGAACTGATTCTTAATTATTTTTAACACTCCTTAGAGATAAACTCACATTGCTTTCTCGTTCATTGCTAGCCTGTTTGTCGAATGCTAAACATTATTCTAACTTATCTCATAAATACGTTTACATTTCTTCATTATTTATAAGACTAAAGTTTATTGATAACTTTTGTAACGTTTTTTGAAATAAAAAATGCTTTCAATCTAAAAATATTGATCCAACGACCATTAAAATGTCTTCAAGCATATTTAAGTTACACATTAGAAACGGCTCCCGCTTAACAATTTAACAATTCATTGCAGAACGAGTCTACTAAACAAAAAAATTATTTATTATTCCAGAGACTAACAGTGTACAAAAAATAAAAAGAGTAATTTAACAGGGCAACCATATAAAAAAAGAAGTTTACATAATCGCAGATTCACAATCTTATTTCAGTTTGTAAACGTTAATAATAGCTTTAAGGATTAGGATGTTCATTCACATTATATTGATGTAAACACACACACACTCACACACAAGCACACACACACATATATATTTATAAATTTACATTAAAAAACATATATATATATATATATATATATATATATATATATTTATATATAGAAGCTATTTATGTCTGTTAATTATATATTTCATATATAATTTCCAACAGTTAAGCATTTACATTATCAATCATATTACAATACTACTTTACAACAAAGAACCGAACATGTTCAAGAGGACACAGGACACACACATACACACGCATACACATACACACGCACACACATACACACGCACATTTATATACACATGTAAATAATGGTGCATATTATGTACACATGACGTTACAAAATTATAATGAAATTTAATAATAAATAAATAAAATTAATATAGCGAAATAATAATATGCAAGTGGAAAAAGAGTTTTGAAAAAAAAAAACTAAAAAGTAAGAAAAAAAAATTTAAGAAGGTTTTCCAAGTGAAAACGAAAGACGCGGTCGAGCATTTTTCTTATTCAGTATGATTTCCTGTTCCATCCTGGATTTTTTTCGTTCGATGTCCTCTATCCGCTGCCTTTCTTCCAGTATCCTCCTCTGATCCTCAACTAATTTCAGCTGTTCCTCAGCCTACAAGAAAAAAATTAAATAGGATTTACATGCATATGTGAAATTTCAAAAAAATGTCAATCTTTAGTGTTTATAATAACAATAAATTTTAGTAACTACTCATAAGAAGGTTTTTAACAATAATAATAAAATGTGTAAAGTTATATACTGCAGTTTGACAACAGCTGATATTGATTATATGTATTTAATACATAATATAAGTTATTAGTTAAGCAAAAGCACCCACATGAGTTAATGTCACACACACACACACACACACACACACACACACACACATACATACACACACATTAAATACTAATAAATGTTTGAAAATGGAAACAAACATTTAAAAAAAAAAGATCTCACAAATAGAGCTAACCAGTTTTCTTTGGGCCTCTTCGATTTTCCTATTGTTTTCCTTCATAATATTCTCCAGCTCATCTCTTTTCCTTTGCTCTTCCTCCTGATTCCAACATGTCAATCATAATAAGGTTAATAATCATAAAATTGAAATTTATTATTATTAATTTATAATGAGATTAATAATAATACATTTTATTTACATTATATCATTATTAAGTATCAATTTTCTCACAGTAATTAACAAGAAGTTGGAACAAACACAGAGAAACAAAGAATCCTAACTAACATAATTTCCAAAACATACAATGTCATTAAAAGTTGGACATTCTAATGTTTAGCCGTCAAAAAATTTGGATAGCCCAAAATTTAAAAATAAAAAAAATTCCTTCAAATCATCTTGTCATCTTAAATGAAATGTTCCAGTAGATATGATCGATCTTCTTACCTGTCTAGGCATCCATTGAATCATTTATTCATCCAATCGTTAAAAAATGCTACCATTAAGACCAACTTTAACTTTGTTAACTTTAGTTAGTGCTGATAAACCTTTCAAAACCTACACTTGCTTATCCAACTAAGCAACAACACAACATCCATTCATTTGTCAAAAAATCATTAACACTGAACAACTAATATCCCCCCAAAATTCATTTATATCTAGCTAATTGAACTACATGAAGCCATAACTACCACCAAACATAGACATTTACATGCAAAAAGAGAACAAGTAAATATAAACAAACAACAAGCACTTCAACAAAACTGGACAGCAGAAATGACCACAAACAAAAACATAAACTTGCTCTCATAAAAATCTTCACTAAAACGGCAGCTGCAGCAGTAGCAGTAGTAGCGACAACAACTGTTACTACTACACTTTTTTGTGTAAACAATGCCTACGTGAAAGATAAGATAATTTCACATCACACTCTTAGTATCCGCCGATCAAAATCTTTCATGAGCTTTATAACCTAGATTAGATGTCAATCAATCAATCAATCAATCAATGTATAGTTGGTGTCTGTTAATTTTTTTTACGATGATTCATAAAAACGATGTGAAAAGATGAGTGTTGTGAGCATAAATGTCCAGATCTGATTGACTGGTTGGTTAGTCGATTGGTTGGTATTCAAACAAATTCATATCTGATGTTGTTATACTTTTTTATTTCTCTTTTATTTTATCAAAAAAAATGAAAAAATTAAACTAGTGAACGAATAAATAAATAAATGTCATCGTTCAAATTTGTATATGCTGAAAAGTTTTAAACTCAAAAAATGTCTTGTTTAGAAAAAAAAACATATCAAAATTTGTAAGTTGTAAATATTTCAAAACAAAATAAAATAAATAAATAAATATATATACCAGAAAATTTCAATCAAACTGTCAAATAAAAATTATATTTTTACAGAAATGTGAATGTCACTAGTAGACGTAGAAAAGTGAGAATAAGTTTTGACTGAACACAGTCTGTATACACGATGGTCCAACAAAAAAGATATGATTAGAAGTATCACAGTAAGGTAATGAAGCAAATGAAAAAGTTAAAAAAATCTAAAACGTTCAACAAACGAAAGTTAAGTTAGCCAAAGAAATGATTGTAGTAGTAGCGTCAGTAGCAGTAAAGCGTCAACAAAATGCACAATACAAATATATGATAATGATACTAAATAACGATAAGAACAAAATAAATGAACATTACCTCCTTCAACCTCTGGGCCTCTATCTCAGCCTGTCTTTGCTTCTCAAAGTTTTCTAGAATCTGTCTTTCAAGGATGGCCTTAGCCTCCTCAACTCTCCTCATCACCTCCCTGTCGATCTCATCCTTCCTTTTTTCCAATTCCTCGGCCACTCTGGTGGCCACGAGTTCCTCAACCCGACGAGCTACCTCCTCTTCTATGTACTTCTCTTCCATTTCTTTCTGTCGTCTGTCAGGTAATTTAGAAAATATTTAAATGTTTGAAATACAAATTAATTTTTATATTTATTTCTAGAATTTTGGGCACGGGAAAAATTTTCTCCCTAATTCTATATACTCATCCCAAGCATGAAACATTGCAAGAAAAAAACCAGCAAGATGAATGAGGTTGAAAAAATAAATGTGCCAAGCGAAATTTCACGATCAAATGAATGATGATGATCAAACAATGCCAGGCTTCATAGCGTTGGCTCTGTCTATTAGTTCCAGAATGTGTAGATGATAAATAAAATAATTAAACATCAAAGTGTGCAAAAAGTTTAAATTAAAAAAATGGCCAAAATAGATCATATGATACAAACAAAAGACAAAAAGTTGAAGTAACAGACTTTTAAAAACTAAATAATTAAAAAAGAAACTGACGCAAGTCGTTTTCTTTCTGTTTCAAGCCATTTCCTCTCCTCATCTCTCTTCCTGGCCTCCTCGATACGCCTATTAATGTTAACATCACTATCGCTGTCAGAACTGCTACTCACAGTAATCGACTTGATCTTTCTGAAAACGAGAATTAGGTAAATTAGGCACAAAAAAAGGTTAATTATTAAATGAATAAATGTAATTGATTATACAAACTAATAATAAAATTCATGAATTGATTTGTGAAGAAATTGCAAAAGCATGGCTAAAGAAATTTGTTTTCAAATTTTTTATGATATCCTTTCTCAGCAAATGGACTGTAACCTGAATACCACCTTTAGAAAAACTGACAAAAATTAAAAATTTGTTTAACGAATCTATCGTCAAATGAAAATAATTTTTAAATTTGAAAATATTTTTTTTATAAATCATCATAAATAAAAAAATTATTGCATAAGGTATACTACGCTTGTCAGGTTTGGAGACACATACCAGCATTGAGAATTATTATAACAAAATAAATTTCAACATTTCTAAACTAAATAAAATATTAAAATAAATAAATAAAATGCCTAAAAATTATAAATTGGAAGGACAGCAGTTTCAAAATAAAAAATTCGATCATTGTCATTTAGATTATTGGGGGGGTGGCAGTCAATTAAAAATGGTTGCTATTTATATTTAATTTATTTATTTATTGAAAATTTCAAATTAATTATCTTTTACAAAAAAACTTTAAAATTTCAAAATGAAAATGCTTGGCAGTGGTACCCATCTGTGACAAATGTGCATACCCATGCCAAAGAAGAAGCTATTAATTAACGAAATATTTAATTAAAAAAAAAATTAAACTCTAAGAAAATAAAAAAAGACTACCTTTTATCTCTAGATCTGGTACTGTCATGTCTTCTACTATTATTAATGTTACTGCTGTGTTTATTATTTTTTCTACGATCCTCCTCATAAGAAGGGGATGGCGAGCGAGCCAATTTTTTGTGTTTGGTCCTGTTCCGACGACTCGATGAGCGTGATCTACTTCGCGATCTTCCCATTTCAAAGAGATATCGAGGTACAAATTGACGAAGTCTAACACTAATGGCTTACAAATATTACAAAATATTACAAAAACTTACGAATATGGCTACCGAGTTATAATGAATTAACTTTGCGTAGTCAAAAGATTGTTAAATTCAATTTTCAAAGACACTATGGCAAACCATTTCGCTAATGAAAAAAGTTCTAAAAGTAGCTTATTATTCATTAAAACTTGCCATTTATTGCTTTTTATTTGTAAAAAAAGTAATTAAATTTTGACAAATTAACACTAAAATTCGGAGAGCTATGTTACTGAAACTAACAATACACCTTTGTAAAAAACAACGAATATAAAAAAATCTGGTGTTTTGTAGGGAAAGTCTCGAATTTCTTATCTAACCTCGCCTTAAATCATTGGTAGCCAGTGCAAGAGAACAAGATATGGAGATATATGAGAAAAAAAGGGGGACGAGCAGCAGAGTTAAAAGCTTTACTTAAAGGATAGAGCATAGATATATAGATATATATCCATGGGATAGAGTGTAGAATCAGGGAGACCACAGTAGCGCGAGTTACAATAATCAATTAATCAATCCTAGATAAGACTAACGAAGTAACAAGAAGGATAAGAGTAGGATCGTCAAGAAAAGGCAAAAGTTTTTTTATTTTACGTAGATGGAAGTAAGAACTTCTAGCAACACTATGAATCTGAGAAGAAAGAGACATGCTAGAATCAAAGATAAAGCCTAGACTACGAAACTTGTGAGAAACATCAAGAGTTTTAGAATCAGGTAAGATAATAGAAAGAATCGTAATAGAGTGTTTAGATTTATTAAAACTAATTAACTGACTGTCTGTCAATGAACTAATTTGGTATGCTCATATCACTTTTAATTTTTAAATGTTAACAAATAATATTAAAAAGATTTTCATTATATTTTTTTGATAATCAAAAATTTTTTCACGCTATTTTGCAAAATTCGGCAAAATTTCTCAAGGTTAGTTTTAAACAAAAGTAGTAAGGACCAACAAAAAAGATTATAAAGATTCTGTGATGGAAAAAAAATCTATGTACATTACATCTTAATGAATGTTCATTCGTGTCGCTACAATCAACTTTACTAATATCATACAAACTCTTCAGACCCAAAAATATCACATTTTTATAACAAATGAACAAGCCAAATTAATCCTAACAAAATATGTTATAATCATTTAAAAATCATTTTAATAAATAAACTGAATAAATAATAAATAAATGTTATAAACCACGCACACACGCAAGATACCTTGAAGCTGACATCATTTGAGATTGAATCAACAATACTGATATCCTGATTCTTATTATCATTTGTATCGGCAATAGATATGCTATACGATACACTCTCTTCATACAGAGCGCTATATTTTGGGGACTCAATCTCTTTCCATTATGAATGTCTACCAGATCTAAAATCTTTGGTACAGAGGCTAATATAAGAAGATATATTTAAAAAATTAAGATTGATTTGGGACTGATTGCCATTTTTTTTGTGAAAACTTGAGTGATTATTTATTTGCTACATAGTGTAGTTTATTAATAATTCATTAACAATTTAGCTTTAAAGTGAGTATTTGACAGAAAGTTATATACTAGTATAATTATAAGTATTTAAAACAGTAATTTCGATGTAGAAAGACATAAGTATCTGGCATCTCTAGTACACGTAGTTAGTTGGTTGTGCAAAAAAAGAGAAAACGCAACTGGTAAGGAGTTCAACTAGAGTCTAATTTTAAGGACCTAGCTAGCGTGTGTCAATCAGTTGCACCTTTTCTCTCGCGAGCTCCCTCCATCAACATTGTACCTTGTATCTTTTTCAATGTTGCATCATGAATCTCTTTTTCTTCCTCAATATTACATCTTGTGTCTTTCTCTATCCTTCAATATTTTATCATCTTGGATCATTTTTCTCCCTCTCTCTCTCTCTCTCACTCTATTTTATCTTGTGTCTCCCTTCGCTGTCTCTCTTTTTATGCTGTCTTTTTTTAGCTTTATCTCCCTCTTTCTCTCACTCTCTCTTTCTCTCTCTCTCTCGTACCTTTTCTTCTGGTTTTCCTTTCTCTCTTTCTCCCCCTCTCTCTTTCTCTCTCTATATACGTTGTATACCTATGTATCTATCTATCCATCCATCCATCCATCCATCCATCCAATATGCCTTAAAATGTTGATGAATCACGTTGAAAGTATTGCTGTTAGCGTTCGAATTTATTGGCGTTGTTTTACTCTGCATATTGACCATGATCATACGTGTATGTGCGTGTGTGTATTTCTGTGTATTAGTGAGTTTTATGCCTAGGTATTTTCTTCCATTGTTGATAATGATTGCCCGTGTAATGATGTCGCATAGGTACGCTTAATACCAGTAAATTGAAATCGCGAAAATTAATAACTCATGTTAAGTGTCATCGCTCATATCGGAATATAATTAGAATCGCTTCTACAAGTGACAAGTGGTTTTAAACTTTCCTATTCAAGTTCTCTGCTTTGAAGTTTAGTCTTTCGTATGTTACGTAGGATATATACAATAACATAAACGTCATAAATAACATTTCTATTATATTAATTATAACTATAATATTATAAATAATTGTTTTTCAATTTTATATAATAATATTGTTGTTAAGAAAGCGCACTTGTATTTTACGGTGCCTCTATCTACACGTTCTTTGCAAACAAGCTCACACCTGTGTAGAAATGTTTTTTTGAATTTGTGGTTCCGAGAGGCGGGAACATTGATGTTGTAAAAATTTCAAATTTTAAAAACTTTTTTTCTATTTTTACTGCGTTTTCATTAACAATTTTGTGATTTAATTTACATGTACGTAGCGGATAGCAAACACACAGACTTTCAAGAACTGAAAATCCTAAAAAAAGCTCTCTCTCGTGCAAACATTCGCATTGTTTATCCTTCTCGGAATCAACTTTACCGAAAACTGAAGCAAAAAATGATTCGCTCCGCTTGTACGGAAAACTACGACGACAATCTCTGTAGATTGGATCTTTCATCAGATGACAAATTAAATTCTGTGGCGGTAAGAAATAAAAGTGAGATCAGTGAATGTATGAGTTTTTGTGAACTTTGTGATGAGAACGCCGCCGTGAAATACTGCAAGGTCTGCAAGCAACTTTTCTGTCTAGACTGCCTCCAAATGCACAACAACATCAGAGGCAATATCACGCACGATGTCGGTCCAACCAGTTGGACAACTCAATCGAATGTTGTCCAACACAAAGTCTGCCCTACTCATAGCGAGGATATAAACCTCTACTGTCAACAGTGCCATGTTTTTATCTGTTCATCTTGTTTGGGCCACGATCACCCGCTGCATGAGTTTTTAGATATCAATGCAAAAATTAAAACTGAAAAAAAGGAGTTAACCGCGCAAATTTTTTTGATACACAGCAATTTAGAAATCTACTCCAAAAACCTGGAAAGTTTCAGTTTGGACGAAGATTCGGAGAAATCGAGAATCATCTCAGAGTTGCAAGCGAAGGGAGATAAGGTGAAGCAGGCTATTGACGATCACGTGAAAAAATTAGTTAAAAGTGTGGAAGAATTTTACGAGTCAGTCAACGAAGAACGTCTCACTTACCGTAGATATTTAGAAGATTTATCGCAAAGTTGTAAAGATCGTATCGAATTACTAAAGATAGCACAGAAATCACTGACCGTAAACACCTTCTCAGGACCTGAACGTCAGGTACCGCCAATCCCAGAATTGTTTGGTTATGAATCCAAATATTCCAGGATTCATCTTTTTTATCCAGGAACTAACAGCAGAATTTCGGCTCCCAAAAACCTCGATGATGCCGTCAAAACCTTACTCAGACATATCGGAAATATGACTTTTAAATGTGATTTCTAACTCTATCAAAAATTTTCCTAATTAGATACATAGCGTTTTGTATGATTTTTTTTGTTTATTCAAATATTGTTGAAAACTAATTGCCTGTCTGGTAGGTATGACTCGCTTTACTTGAGATATTTTCCATAGGTTCATTTCACTCCTACATCGTTTTTAAATGCGTTGTTTAAATAATTTGCTGTACCATCAACGAAACTCAGATATTTTCTGGACGTTGAGTCAGAAATGTGTTTTCAAATTATTTGAAATAAATGAAAGTGAAAATTAATTTTATTTGGTTCTTCACGTGTTTTTATTATTTTTGTTATTCCTTAAATAATGAATTATCCATTTAAAAGATTTTTAATTTTATAAATGAAAAACTTTTCTTAATTTCGATTCCAAAGGCCGCCATTTTTTAATAAATCACTCCAGAACATTTCAAATTTGTTCAAATTCGAGTACTTTCTAAGGTACGTGGCGAAAAATTACCCGTTAATATTTATTATTATTGTTGATGTTTTCTTCGAATTGTCAACGAAACGGTCATCATGGTATCACCATCCGAAACGTGATGACGCCCACCACATCCCACCTCTCATCATTCTGTAAACAAATTTTTTTATTAGCTTGTTCGTAAATCAAGAAACAAACGAGTAAATGATTAATTGAATGATTGGTTGAATAAATGAGTGAATGAATGAATTAACTAAATAATTACTCAATGATTCAATGAAGGAATACAATGAATTAACGAATCAATTAATGTAAGAATAATTTGAAAGATTGTGTGATAAAATGAACTAACGAATGAATGAGAAAAATAAAATAAACGAAACTAATCCTTACTTTAAAAATCGTCGTTACTGTAATCCATTGCACCGACCATCACCATCTGGTCGGCACACAAGATGTCATCCGAACTGCAGAGTGTCAGTCGAACAGACAACGAGCTGATTCTTCCTACACCACCATCATCATACGTAAATCATCATGAGACTACCATCTGAAACGTGCTTACGCCCACCACTGCCCACCTCTCATCATTCTGTAAACAAACATCGAGAAGAAGCTGCTTGATGGGCTTCATCAACCTGGACCCCAGAGAGACTCGGCTATGGCCATTGAATACACATACATTCTCACACACGTACATACATACAGACAAACGTAAAAACAAAATTTTTAAATCTGAAAATTTTATAAAATTGAACTTTAAACTTTGGGGGCGGTTTTTTAAATAACGCACTTAAATCCACGGCTAACCCTACAAACAAAATCCTCAAATCGCAAAATCAGCAGAGTTTTGAGAATTTTTTAACCGCGGTTTTGAATCAGCATTGCTGTTGTCCGCTTCGGGCTTTAAAACAGAGGTAGGTGTAAGCTTGTGAAGATATTGGGTTAAACGTAATGATGATGATTATGAAGAGGAAGAAGATGATGAGGATGATGACCATACACACTGTAATGACGATGATGATAAAGAAGATGACGATGATGATAAAGAAGATGACGATGAAGTGAATGATAAAGAAGATATATAAGACGATGTTTTGCTGTTTACGGATTTTATAAACATGGTTGTTTGTTTATTGATTGATGTTTGTGTGCTTGCATGCGTATATATTGTATGTATGTATGTATGTATGTATGTATGTATGTATGTATGTATGCATGTATGTATGTATGTATGTATGTATGTATGTATGTATGTATGTATGTATGTATGTATGTATGTATGTATGTATGTATGTATGTATGTATGTATGTATGTATGTATGTATGTATGTATGTATGTATGTATGTATGTATGTATGTATGTATGTATGTATGTATGTATGTATGTATGTATGTATGTATGTATGTATGTATGTATGTATGTATGTATGTATGTTAGTATGTATGTATGTATGTATGTATGTATGTATGTATGTATGTATGTATGTATGTATGTATGTATGTATGTATGTATGTATGTATGTATATATGATAAAGTGATAGATAATTGGATGTCAAACAATGGTCTTAGATTAAATCAGCAGAAGTCAAAATTTGTTCCAATAGGCACATGGCAGCAGCTGATGAAACTTAATATCGATTCAGTGAAAATAGGAGATGTTAAAATAGAATTTAGTGACAAAGCAACTAATCTGGGTTTCATTCTTGATTCTAGATTATCGGTGCATGATCATATAAAGATGATAACAAATTCTTGCTCCGGACAGATTCGAGAACTCTATAAACTCCGTAAGTCATTAGATAAATCTGCTATTCATACCATGGTGCATGCATTGGTTCATTCACGATTAGACTACTGCAATGGTCTGTTTTACGGTTTGCCAGATAGGTCTATTTCTGCAATTCAATCTATTCAGAATAGAGCGGCCAAATTGATTGTTGGAGGTCTCAAATTTAACCATGTTACTCTAATTCTTAAGAGCCTTCATTGGCTTACTATAAAGAAAAGAATTAAATATAAAATATGTATTTTAATGTATAAAACTGTGCATGGCTTGTTACCAAGTTATTTGATAGATAAAATAAAAAAAAGTCTATAATTATGAGTGGTATGAACCTTAGATCAGATGATGGCATTTTGCTGGTTGTACCTGATGTCAATCTGCAGATAGCATCAAGAGATTTTGCAGTATCTGGACCAATGGTTTGGAACAGCTTATCGAACTAAAGATTTGAAACTTGATGATTTTAAAAAGAAACTTAAAACTTACTTATTTTCGCTTTGATTTTGTTGTTAAGTGAATAATTATTTGTTTGTTACTACCGCCATTGGCTGTACTTTTTTCTTTTTTGACTTTGTTTGATTATAGATAGCGCTTTTGAGAACTTTTTGATTTTAATTAGCGCTTATAAATGTTTCATTAATAATAATAATAATATATGTATGTATGTATGTATGTATGTATGTATGTATGTATGTATGTATGTATGTATGTATGTATGTATGTATGTATGTATGTATGTATGTATGTATGTATGTATGTATGTATGTATGTATGTATGTATGTATGTATGTATGTATGTATGTATGTATGTATGTATGTATGTATGTATGTATGTATGTATGTATACACGCATGTATGTATGTACATAAGTAGACGCACTTTGAGTAGATATACGTACACAGACGTGGGTATTTTTGTATATGTACACACGATGTTGTTGTCGTCGTTGTTGTACACCGGCCTTGCGTGTTACAATATTTATCAACAATTGACGTTTGTCAGCGCTCACGAATGCGTGTGCGTACGTACGTACGTATGCATGTACGCTAAAAGGCAGGTTCACTTTTTTCTCCGCTTCAGATAGATATGATTTTTTTTTTACAATATTTGAAAGAAAAATTTGAAGTTGTTATTAATAATTTTAAAAATTTCAATATTCATATTTTAAATTTATTAATTTTCATAATGAAGTTAATGAGCTCTCCGTTTTTAATGATTAAGCGCTTCAAAACAAATTTATTGACATAAAATTAAGAAATTTAATCAATCAGTATTTAAATACTAACTCACCGTTCTTTACTAATTAATAATAAATACTCATTACTTCTTACTAATTAGTATTAGCAAAATCGTCACCATCATAACTATTATCAGCTATAATAGTCATCTTCTATATGCGGGCACTTAAGTCTGATTGGATTATTAATGGATACCTAAGCAACATTGTAATCGTAATCAACGACTACTACAATTACAACTACTACTGCTACTACTACAACTGTTGCTGCTTCTACTACTGATTGTATAATGAATGCAACAGCAGCGACAACATCATCATCATTATTTTTATTATCATCAATAAAAACAATAAACAAACCATCATCATCATCTTTTTCCTTTAAAAGTTTGTGAAAACAACAACAAGAACGACGTTGTGATGATGATGATAATGGCTGTTGTCTTGATGACTATTGTCGTTATGACGTCATCGGAACATTGACGCCAACAACTACAACAGCAACAACAACTGCAACAGCAACTACAACAACAACATCAACAACAACGACAACAAAAATCATCAACAAACCTCAACATTAATAACAATGTAGACATAAGCAAGCGTAAATAGAACAACAACAACAACAAAAAAAACACTACATCCAAGCGACAATAACAACAACAAATACAACAACAACAACTACATCAACAGCTAACCGCAACAGCAATAACAATGTAGACATAATCAAGCATAAATAAAACAACAGTACCAACAACAACAACAACAACAACAGCAACAGGATCAACAACAACAACAACAGTACCAACAACAACAACAACAGTACCAACAACAACAACAACAGTACCACCAACTACAACAACAAAATGTCAACAGACAACAACAACAACAACAATGATAACCTGGCCATTTTCACTGACCCGTATGCAGGTCTCTCGCCTGAAGAGCTCTGCCTCAAGGACCGGCATTGGTACGCATTTCTCTGTAGTAGCCTCATCACATTCTTCACGGGATTGCTCATGGTACTCAGCTGGCGGATTCTATCCTGGTTGCTCTGCCAAAAAGGTTGGATTGTTGTCATTATTATTGCGATTATTATTATTGTTTATTATTATTATTATTGTTGTTATTATTATTATTGTTGTTGTTGTCACTATTATTATTATTATTGTCGTTTTTTTTATTATCGTTGATGGTATTTATAATTATTAATTATGACTATCATAATTATTATCATAACTATTTAATGATACTATTTCCAACACATCATTCACAACAGCCCCGATTTTGGACCCGGACGCTAAACCCGACGAGACCGACCGTAGCGGCGGTGGGGGTGGAGCCGCTGTCCAGGAGGGTGCTTCGGGAGCAGCCTCAGGGAGTGGAATGATGTTGGGGGGTGAGGTAGGATGGGCCAGCGAGGCTAAGGATTGGGCTGGCGAGTTGATATCCGGTCAAACGACGACTGGTCGAATTTTGGTGAGTTTTGTGGTGTGTGTGAGGTTGCTGTTTTGTTTGTTCGATTTAGTCAAGCGGTTTCATTTAAGTTACAATTATTATATTATTATTATTTTTATATTATTATTATTATTATATTATTATTAATATTATTAATAATATTATTATTATTATTATATTATTATTATTATTATTAAAATAAATTGAATGTAATGTTTGATTTGCATTTGGCGATGATACATGGTTACAAGATGCGCACAAATTTA
>NW_008703782.1:1330352-1363087 GCF_000326865.2 Helobdella robusta | reverse complement strand
ATATCAGCACATAAACATAGGTAACCTATATGTACTTCATATTGAAAGATGGAAAAATTGAAATATACACCCAAGGCCTTCGATTCACAAGAGCCCTTCGTTTAATGACAATACCCGATGTACTACAGTACCTAAATATTCTGAAAACCTCCAACAGTATTCGCTTGTGTCAGCTGGTCTCCACACTCATCAGCGTTTGGTTCACTGGGGCAGGGTTCGTCCATTTGGTCAGTTAGGGGTGTTCAATAATGTTTTTGTGTGTGCGTGTGTGTACATGTGTGTGTATGGTTGTCATTTGTTTAGGTTTTTAAAAAATTGTTTTTAATAGCTGGTATATTTAAAATTGGTCTAATCTTTTTAGTTAGAACATAAAGTATACATCGAATGTGAATGTATATCTTCTTTATTCTTTAATATCTCTCCAAATTTTGTTTTATTCACAGTTTGCTACAGACAACATTTTAAAATTTCTAACAATTCCAGGTTGAGACGTCAGGCGACCCACTAGATGACTTCTCGAACGCCCAGAACCTTACCTACTGGGAGTGCGTTTACTTCACCCTGGTCACTATGTCTACGGTTGGATACGGAGATATTGCATGCAAGACCACTCTAGGCCGGCTATTCATGGTCTTTTTTATCCTCGGTGCATTGGTCGGTGAAGTTTTTGAAATTTTGAATTTTCGATTTTTTGAATTTAATTTTTTTTTTCTGTGGTGTTTTTGTATTACGGTTTTACTTGTTTTTTGTTAAATATAATAAATATTGTATTGATTTTTAAGATTTTTAATTATCTGTATTCTTGATAAATTGAAGGCATTTTAAATACCCTGAATTGCAATTTTTTAATGTATCACTACTACAATGGCTGCTTAGAGTTTGTTGCCCAGACGATCTTTTCTATCCAAATTCTTTTCTATCTAATATCTAAATTATCGCGAAATCTCAAAAGATCAGATGGTTTAACACACTGGCAACCGGCATAACGCAAAAAAAATACAATTAATACAGGCCATGTTTGCAAGTTTCATTCCAGAGATAACAGATATACTTGGTAACAGAAGTAAATACGGGGGATCGTTCAAGAAGGAGAGAGGGAAAAGGTAGTGATGATGAATGGGATGATGATAAAGATGATAACAATGTTGTTTTTGGTGATGATGATGTTAATGATGAAGCTGCTGCTGCTACAACTGCCGCAAACGTATACTACCGATTCAAAAACAAACTAGTTGTATTTATACACACGCATAGAAATGAATCAACAAAATCTATAATTCATTCCCTCTTTATTTCATTAATGCTTCAAAACAAATTTCATTCTTAAAGTTTATTTCTTTTCCTTGTGTTCAATTCATTCATTTTTTCTTTTTGATCGTTCGTCCGTTCGTTCATTCGTTCGTTCGTTTTTTCGTTCGTTCATTCGTTTGTTCGTTTTTTCGTTTTTTCGTTCGTTCATTCGTTCGTTCATTCGTTCATTCGTTCATTCATTCATTCATTCATTCATTCATTCATTCATTCATTCATTCATTCATCAGGCACATAGTTTTGTGCGGACATATAACATACGAATCCGTGTCGAACTTCATGTCGGACTTCCTGCACAAGGATAGGGAGGATGTGGACGTAGAGTTGGTCATCATGAACAGGTGGTAGATGGATGGATGGATGAATGGATGACTAGATGAATAGATGGATGACCGACTGCTAGATTGAATGAATAAATGAATGGATGTTTGTGTAGTGAGTAAGTGAATGAATAAATGAGAAATGAGCGTATGAATAGATAGATGGATTAAAAGATTGATGAGTGAATGGATGAATAAATGAATGAATAAATGAATAAACGATCGAACGAACGAATTAATTAATGAATGGATAAATTAAAAAATAGATAAATAGATGGATTTATGGATAGGTAAAGTAAGCCATTGGTTCATTGAAATTGCCAGAAAAGAGCCAGACTTAGAGCTAGAGAGCTTATTCAAGCGTCACTTCACCCAAGTAAAATTCTTCCAGGGCACCGTTATGGATGCCAACGACCTTCACCGAGTCAACGTAAATTAATAATAATAATTATAAAATTATTATTATTATTATTATTATTATTGTTGTTGTTGTCTGTCATTCATTTATCAATTCATTGTCATTCATTTATCAATTCATCCATCCACCCACCTATACATTCATTCGTTCTTCATTCATTCATTTATAAATCTATCTTTTTAACCTTTGTATAATTCATGTCCATCCATCCATTCATTTATTTATCATTTTTTCTATCCAAAATTTAATACATCCATCCATCCATCCATCCATCCATCCATCCATCCATCCATTCATCCAACCTTTCATTCCTCCATTCATAACTTTCCGCCATGCAGATAAAAGAAGCGGACGCCTGTTTGATCCTGGCGAACAAATACTGTGAGGACCCGGACGCCGAAGATGCCGCCAACATCCTGCGGGTCATATCCATCAAGAATTATTTTGACGATATCAAAGTCATCATTCAACTCCTCCAGTATCACAACAAAGTTGGCTCGTTTTTATTCATTCACTACATATTCATTCATTCGTTCAAGCGTTCATTCACTTGTTCGTTCGTTGGTTCATTCAATCATTCGTTCATTCAATCATTTGTTCATTCATTTCTTAATTTACTCATTTATGTATTCATTCATTCATTTATCCATCCATCCATTCATTCATTCTTTCATTCATACACTCATCCATTCCATCTATCTTTCCACTAACCAAAATTCTCCTTTAGAGTTACCTGCTAAACATTCCAAGCTGGGACTGGAAGCGAGGAGATGACGCTGTCTGCCTAGCTGAGCTGAAGCTAGGTTTCATAGCTCAAAGCTGCTTAGCTTGCGGCTTCTCTACGCTACTAGCTAATCTTTTTACAATGAGATCTTACAAGTTGGTGAGTTCGGATGTGAATATTGTAATGAAAGTTATTTAACGTTTTGTTCAGTCAGTAATTGAAATTATGCTTCATCATAATTACAATTCATAATTATTATAAATTATAACTATATTTTCCGGTCATTTTCAGTCTCCGAACATGCCACAATGGCAGGATGATTACATGCGAGGGACTGGCATGGAAATGTACACGGATTATCTGTCGCCTGCTTTCATGGGAATGACTTTTCCAGAAGCTTCCGAGTCCGTGGGATGCAATTAATTGATCATTAATTAATTAAAAGGAATTAAATTATTTAATTGGGATAATTTGGTTAAAATAATTTAGTTACGTAATTATGTAAAGTTTACTGATTTTTAAATTGAATTAAATTTTTCGGAAGCAAGTTTTCGAGATGGCTCTTAAAATATCGTTCTTGATTAAAAAAATTTAATTTAGTTAACCAGATTATTGACATCACCGTCACACACCACCACACCACCACCACACCACCACCACACCATCGCAGAGTATGCTTCCTGAAACTGAAACTACTATTAATAGCCGTGGAATCTAAAAGCGAAGACGGAAAAGAAAGTAACATCAAGATTAATCCGGGTCCCGACGTCCGGATTGACGCCTCCACGCAAGGATTTTTCTTTGCCGAATCAGCAGACGACGTTAAAAGGTTGCGAAATTGGAATTTTTTGGAATGAAATTTTTTGAAATGGGATTTGTGGAATGGTATTTCGAGACTGAGTGTAGTATTTGAGATGGATTTTTAGGATAAAATATATGAAATGAAATATTCTGTGTTTAATTTCGAAATGTAATAATTTGGGTGGGATATTTAGAGTGGGAATTTTGGGATGGTAGGATACTTCTTTCGGCGAAAGGAGGTTTTTCAACAAGGAGTTTTAGAATTGTGGTATGTACAGTTGTAATTTACTTTTAAAACAGTAAAATTCGTCTAGCTATAACATTTCATTTTGGAAAAAAGTTGCACCTATACCTGTACATAACACAATTTTGGAAGTTCACCAACAAAATTATTTTCTATCATGATGAACTATATTCATAGCAAACAATTTAATTACGATTGATAATAATAATAATTTTAATATAATAATTATAACATAATACTAAAATATTATAACATTATTAAACCAATTAACAAATAATTATGTCGTTATAATTAATAAAAATTACAGAGCGCTCTACTACTGCAAGTTCTGCCATACTGATCCAGTGGATATAAAGCTGGTAAAAAAGTGCAAATGCAAACTGGCGATGAGTGAGTGAAATTTACTCATCATCATTATCATCGTTTGGTTCATTTGTTTTAGTCATTTCTTCTTTCTTCTGTTATTCATTTATAAGACTAAATTATAGTTTTAATAAAAATTATAACCTTAACTGTTGTTGCTGCTGCTGCTACTGCTACTGCTACTACTAGTAGTAGTAGTAGTCGTCGTCGTCGTCGTCGTAGTAGTAGTAGTAGTAGTAGTAGTAGTAGTAGTAGTAGTAGTAGTAGTAGTAGTAGTGGTAGTAGTAGTAGTCGTAATAGTAGTCGTAGTAGTAGTAGTAGTAGTAGAAGTAGTACAGCTGCTACGTCTGTGGCTCCTGCTACTACTACTACTACTACTAATAATAATAATAGCAATAACAACAACAACAATAATAATAATAACCCTTTATTTCTATTATTATTCATATTATTTCTAAAAAATTGACTCTCAACAATATTTTCAGTGTCCTTGAAAAAAGTTCCATTCTTAAGAGGTCCAGACAAACCAAATGACCATGGTGATTATTATTATTATTATTATTATTATTATTATTACTATTATTATTATTTTATTATTATTATTAATATTTTATTATTATTATTATTATTATTGTTTTTATTATTAGCGCACTTCCCGTTTCAAAGGCTGGATGATGATAAAAAAGACAAAAAATCACCGCACCATATCTCCAACAAAAAATTAGCAAGATCTTCGTCGATGTATGTAAGCTGTTGGTTGATTGGTTGGTTGATTGGTTGGTTGATTGGTTGGTTGTTTTGTTGATTGGTTGGTTGTTTTGTTGGTTTATTGGTTGGTTGGTCGGTTGATTGGTTGGTCGGTTGATTGGCTGGTTGGTAGGCTGGCTGGCTGATTAGTTAGTTAGCTGGCTTGTTGGTTGGTTGTTTCATATTCTCGAATAAAAAGTTGAATGTACGTTGTTGATGTTTGGTTGATTGATTGGCTAATTCATTGGTTGGTTGGTTTTTTAATTAGTTACATAGTTAGTTTGTTGAGAAGTTGTCGCTTGATTAGTTAACTGTTTGATTGGTTAATGACTAGTTGTTTGATTGACTGATTGTTTGACTGGCTGACTGGCTGGCTGACTGGTTTGTTTCCATCTCACAGTTCCAGTATGAAATTCAGTCTCGAAGACAACTATTACAACAACCTAAATCTAAAATTCTCCACAACAAACCACATCAACAGCAACATTTTCAACAACAACAACAGCAACAACGTATTTGACACCAACAACAACATCTTCAGCAACAACTTCGACGCCAACAACAACATCGGTGACCCGCGAAAGTTCGACAGCACTGGCATGTTTCATTGGTGCCCCGCTCAAAATATGGGCTCTTGTGTTATAGTTAGTCCTGCTGGCAATAGCTGTTGTGAATGTATTTGATGATGATTGTTGTTGTGGTTGTGATGATGACTGTTGTTACGGTTGTGATGATGATTGTTGTTGTGAATGTGTTTGATGATGATTGTTGTGGTTGTGATGATGACTGTTGTTGTGAATGTGTTTGATGATGATTGTTGCTGCGGTTGTGATGATGATTGTTGTTGCTGTTGATTATGAATGCATGCAATACACAGGCATATATCTAATTCAAACTAAAGACATAAAAAGAAACATACCCACACACACACAAGCATGCTAACACACGCACGCACGCACGCAAATACCACTCATACACACATACAGTCACGTGACCAAGCCGCCATGACAGTTATGAGCAATCACGTGGTCGTCTGCCTATTCGCTGACGCCCATTCAGCAATTATTGGCCTCAGAAATTTGATCATGCCCTTAAGAGCGAGCAATTTTGAAGAGGATGAACTAAAACACGTGGTACTGGTTGGAGATAAGGAGTACATGAAAAAGGAGTGGAAGAATATCTGTAACTTTCCAAAGATATCCATACTTGGAGTGAGTGTGTTTGTAGTGTGCGTGTTGTGTCTGTGTGTGGCTCTGTGTGTGTGTGTGTGTGTGTGTGTGTAGTGTCTGTGTGTGTGTTTGCGTGTGTGTGTGTAGTGTGTGGTGTGTGTGTGTGCGGTGTGAATGTCTTTTTCTTCCTCTCTCTTTCGGTTCCTTTCAGTCTCAGTGTGATATTTTTATTCCAACCAACGTAACGTTCATTATTTTCGCTATACTTTCGCGAATTCCATCACCATCACCATCATCACCACCACCATCATCATCATCATCATCACCATCATCATTACCATTATCATCACCATCACCATCATCATCATCATTATCACCATAATTATTATCAACATCACCAGGGCTCTCCGCTTAATAGGGCCAACTTGAGAGCCGTGCACATCAACATGTGCGATATGTGCATCATCCTTAGTGCCAGGAATTCAACAGGTCGCTTTTATTTTTATTATTATAAAATATAATCATAATAAAAATAAATTATAATAATATTAATATAAAATAATAATAAATAATATTATTATTAATAATGAATAACAATAATAATAAAGATGGTAATATCATTGCCATCATCACCGACCATGTCCAGGCGAGGACTCGAACCTGGTCGATAAGGAGGCGATCTTGTGCTCCCTCAACATCAAGGCCATGACCTTCGACGACACTGTCGGTTTGCTGTCCTGCCAGCAGCAGCGCATGCAGCAGCAACAGCAGCTGCCGCAGCAGATTCAAATTTCCGGTGTTCAGACTACTTCCGGTTTGTCTTGTTCTGTTGTTAAATCTAGCGACTATGTTTTAGATATTATCATCACGATCAACATCATCATCACCACAACCACCACCACCATCATCATCATCATCATCATCATAATCATAGTCGTCGTCATCATCATCATCGTTGTCCTTGTTGTCGGCACAGGCTTCTTGCCCTTTGACGTAGGCACGTTACCCTCCGATGTCAAGGCCATCAAGCGAGGGGTATCATCTGGCAATGATATTCCAATGATAACGGAACTAGGCGAGTAAATTATGATAATGGTGATGGTGACGATGATGGTGACGATGATGGTGACGATGATAATAATGATGGTGATGATGATGGTGACGATGAATAATGATAATGATGATGATGAAGATAACTACAATGATGATGATGATGATGATGATGATGATGATGATGATGATCATCATCATCATCATGACGATGGCAAATCTGATGAAGATGACAATTACGATGATGACAATGATGGATGAAAATTCTGAATAAAAAATGAATGTGCATGAGTTAATCATTACTTTAAAATGGCCTATTAAATTTTGACCTTGTCCTACATAATTCCAACTTTGTCCTACTCAATTTCCACCTTGACCTACTTAATCCCGACCTCGACCTGCAGAGTTTTGACCTATGACCTACATAATTTCGACCCTCGTCTGTTATGCAACGCAGGGAACGATGCCAATGTGCAGTTTCTAGATCAGGATGACGACGACGACCCTGACACAGAGCTGTACATGACCCAGCCATTTGCCTGTGGAACTGCATTCGCCGTCAGTGTACTTGACTCTCTCATGAGTACTGTAAGTTGCTGTCACTATCACTATCGCTACTAGCAGCATTTATAGTAGTACTATTGTTGCCGCTGTGGTTACTATAGCTACTTCTGTTGCTTCTACGACTAGCAGTAGTACGAGTAGCATTGTTGATGTGGTTGATGTGGTTGCTGTCGTTACTACTGCTGCTGTTACTTCTACATCTAGTAGTACAAGTGGTTGTTGTCGCTACTGCTACTACAAGTACTGCAGTGTCGGTGTTATTGATGTCGGTGTTGTGATCTTCTGCAGACGTACTTCAACGACAACGCCCTGACCTTGATCCGGACCCTAATCACAGGGGGGGCCACTCCGGAGTTGGAGCAGATCCTGGCGGAAGGGGTGGGCATGCGTGGTGGCTACTGCACCCCGGAAACCCTGGACCATAGAAACAGATGTCGGGTGGATCAGCTGCCACTTTATGAGGGAATTTTGGCTCAATTTGGGGTCTTTGAAAATTTTTTACGGTTGCGATTTCTAGGATTAATCATTAAAAAATAATCCTGCCATCTATACATCCATTCATTCAATTATTCATTCATTCAATCATTCATTCATTTCTTCATTTCTTCATTCCTTCAATTAATCATTCCTTCATTTAATCACTCTCTCACTCATCTCTCACTCAAAGGACGGACAGACGTACGGTGAATTGTTTGCGTTCGCCCTACGGACATACGGAATCCTTTGCATTGGCCTATACAGGTTGCGGTCGTGATGATGATGATGGTGATGATGATGATGATGGCGATGGTGATGATGAGGATGATGAAAGATAGATGATGATGATGATACTTCAATCGAACAAACACACACACGCGCAAACACACTCACAAGCACACGTACAGACATCGTTATCATCATCATCACCATCACCACCACCGTCATCACCATCATCATCACCAACATCACAACAACCATCATCATCATCACCATCATCATTATCACCATCATCACCACTATCATCATCATCATCAAGATTCAGAGACTCCACGATGACTCTAGCGGAAAATCCCTCCGCCAAGCGCTTCGTCATAACGAATCCAACCGATGACATGCAGCTAACGACGTCCGATAAGGTAAAGTGAATGATTGAATGAATGATTGAATGAATGATTGAATGAATGAATAAATGAATGAATTAATTAATTAATTAAATGATGTATTGATTATTGAATGAATGAAAGGATGAATGAATGAGCGAACGATTTAATAAATGAATAATTGAAATTATAAAATAATGACCAAACAAAAAACAATCATTCAACAACAACAACAACAACAACAGAAACAACAACAACAACAACCACAACAAACAACAACAACATCAAAGGTGTTCTGCTTACGACCGTTCAAAATCATTGAACGAAAGCAACCTGTGAAAAAGAAAAAAAGAAAACAAGAAAACACTAAAAATAAGCATCACGTGACACCGGAACAACAACAACGATAACAACAATAACAACAACAATAACAACAACTACGACAACAAGTGCAACGGTACAGAATCGGACAACAACAACATAAAAAAACAACAAAAGAAAAAAAATCAACAGAATATTTTCAGATAACATCAGCGTTACATCAACAATATCAACAACAACAACAACATCATCATCATCAACAACAACAACATCAACAACAACAACAAACATCGATATCAAAATATGCATTTGGGTATGCAAATATTATTCACGAACTAAATACATAAAAACACCCACACACAACACACACACCACGCACACACACACACGCACACAGATAAACACACACACAACACACACACACACACACACAAATAGACACATACACACAGATTTATTAGGCTGGCTTGATTTTTCAATTTCAGATTTATATTAACATTCCGCGCGAGCAATCGTGTTTAGATTTTCGATCATTATTGTCATTATTATTGTCATTATTATTATTATTATTATTATTATCATTATTATTATTATTATTATTATGGAGGATATGGTTCAGGTCTGAAATCAGATCTGAACTTTCAAACGCCCAATGTGGTTTTGTAGAGGATGGTGGCACAAGAAAGGCTACCTTCATGCTACGAATGGTCGGTGAGCGAGCGATTGAAATCGAAGGAAGACTTGTTTGTATGTTTAGTCGATCCCTACTCCAAAGCTTTTGATAGCTCGGAACACGTGGAGCTTACGGGAATGTTGGAAAATTTGAACATTGATGGAAATGACACGAGAGTTATCAAAAACCTCCATTGGGACCACCAAAGAGCAGCGATGAAAGTTGGTAACAAGATAACTAATTTTGCCGAAATAAAAAAAGGTGTTAAGCGAGGCTGTGTATTCTTTCCAGACCTGTACAATCTCTATGGTGAGATCATCATGAGAAAGGTGGAACATCTACCGGGAATATCCATTGGAGGCGTGAATTTAAACAATGTAAGATATGCTGATCATACAACTCTTATAGCAGATTCAATGGAAAAATTGTAAACATTTGTTTCCAAACTGGTTTTTGAAAGTGAAAGGAAAGGCTTACAAATTAACATCAACAAAACAGAGTGCACGGTTATCAGTAAAAACAAAACCGCTTTTTTATTATTATTATTCTTATTATTGTTATTTTTACCCTGAAAATATATAGATTATGAAATTATGAGCGTGGTTATTATACCAATATATCTGTTTCTACCATTATTCTTTGGGGTATTTTTACTAAAATCTTCATCTTCGTCATCATCATCTTCGTCATCATCATCTTCGTCATCATCATCGTCGTCATCATCGTCGTCATCATCGTCGTTATTATTATGATTATGACTAACTAACTTAACTCATTGAAATCTTAAACGTTTTCATTATTTGTTAGCTTATTATTATTATCACTTGACACACACACACACACACACACACACACACACACACACACACACACACACACACACACACACACACACAAACAAACAAAACACACACATACACACACTTATATATATACATTATACATTTATATTTATAATTTTTATTTAAATTAACATAGATATATTGTTAATAATTTTGTGTCGTGATGATATAGCACATTTTGAGATTTTTAAACTCAGTAGATTTTTTTGTGATATCTTCATCTTATTTATGGTTTTTGGCCTACATACATATATGTATATATATATATATATTTACATATACATATATTGTTTTTTTTTCAATTCTTCCGTATATGTGCGATTTGTGGTCTTTTTTTGTAACCTCTTCCGGTTTTTTAAATTAGATACTTTTTTTGGTATCATGTAAAAATAATAATAATAATAATAATAATAATAATAATAATAATAATAGAGGCAATAATTTAATAAAAGTTATTATAACATTAATAAAATGTAATAGATTTTTTATGATCTGAAAAATGTTTTGAAAAAATGTTCATTTTACTTCTTCCATTCATTCATGTATTTATTCGTTTGTTTCTTCATTCATTTTTTTCTCGTTCATTTATTCACTAATTTATTTGCTCACAATCTGTCATTCATTCATTTATCAATTTATTCATTCACTCACCCATTCATTCGTTCATTCATTTTTTCATTAATTTATTTGTTCACTCAATCATTCACTCCTCCCCTGATTCAATCATACGTTCGCGATTTTTTGATTGTTCTTGAAACAATTACCTCGTCTACTTTTTAAATGTGTTGAAATAACGCGCGATTTCATATAATGCTGCATTTTAGATATTGCGCTATATAAATACATGCTGGCTGATATGCTGATCGATTGGTTGGTTGGTTGGTTGGTTTGTAGGTTGGTTGATTGACTCAGAGACTGACTGACTGATTGGCTGATTCATTGCTCTGCAGATGGATGGATGGATGCAGTGAATGATTAATTGGTTGACTGATTTGTTAATTGATTGACTGATTGATCGATTGACAGATTGATTGATTTGTTAATTGATTGACTGATTGATCGATTGACTGATTGATTGATTTGTTAATTGATTGACTGATTGATCGATTGACTGATTGATTGATTTGTTAATTGATTGACTGATTGATTGATTTGTTAATTGATTGACTGATTGATTGATTGACTGATTGATTGATTTGTTAATTGATTGACTGATTGATCGATTGACTGATTAAGTGACTGAAAAACTTTTTTTTCTGTTTACCCTTTATCGCAGGGGTGGGCAAATTTTTTGCTGTGAGGGCCGCATTGTGAACTATTTTACCTTTGAAGGGCCGCATATGTACTTAAACAGCAAATTTTTTCAACCCGGGAACGAATTTTTTCAAGATCTGTGGCTCCTTTTTTAGTCATAATGTCTAGCTGGCGACCTTTTCTTGGCGAACAAGGTCTCACGGGCCGCATAAAATAGTTTCGCGAGCCGTAGTTTGCCCACCTCTGCTTTATAGTAACATTTTGAATCTAATCCAATCATGACGAATGCATAATAAATAAATTAATAAAATCGTGATTCAATTTTTATGGCATATTTCATTTATTAACTAATTAACGTTTTTAAATTTACGATCTAAAATTAATTAACTAATGTACATTCTAAAATGCAAGCTCAAATATTGTAGATCTTCATTGATGCAGTTATATAATTTTTTAATTATTATTATTACAAGTCAATTTGTAATAATAATAATTAAAAAAAAATTATGTTTCACATGAATCTGACGTAACTATGACACCAATACCAACGTCTTCTCTTAGTTAAGTGAGTATGTATTTAATCTTTTCATTCCATAGTACAGGCGTACTATTTGATAATACAATTTTTCTCGGTACACGAGTACTTTTACATTTTTTCAAATAGTACACATGCACTTGTCTGTACTGCGTGCGTACGTGCGGGTGAATGTAATAATTTTTTGATCAATTTCAGTCAATATTTTAATCGACACATACACACACACACATTCACGCACACACACACCACACCACACAAATGCACGCACACACAACACATTTATTCTTTTATTCATTTCTTCAATCTATCTATTGGCATTCATATCTTTTTCATCTTGTATTCATTCACGGAGCGTTTAGCGTTTTTACATTTATAAATTTTAATTTATATAATATAAAATTACTTTGT
Source organism: Helobdella robusta (assembly GCF_000326865.2). Taxonomy (NCBI): domain Eukaryota; kingdom Metazoa; phylum Annelida; class Clitellata; order Rhynchobdellida; family Glossiphoniidae; genus Helobdella; species Helobdella robusta. The sequence continues at coordinate 1,350,264 of NW_008703782.1, read as the reverse complement.
CATAATAATACAACGAAATGGCGTCACATAATTACTACAGAATGACGTCACAATAACACATATTGATGACGTTACATTCTAATTATAGTAAACTCTTTTGTTTACATTTTTTCAACTTTAATATGATAAACATCGCGACGATTTTTTGATTTTAGACGAAGGTTTCTCAGATTTGAGAAAAAAAATAACATGAAAATTCTCGAAAAATAGTTTTTTTAATTTATTTTCACAGAAAGTAATGAAAAATGATAATAATAATTATTATTAATAATTATTATTATTATTAATTATTATTATAATAAATCATTTATTATTCATTAACATAAACTAAATTCTTTTAACGATAACATGTAAAAAAAACATTCATTTTCAATAGATCTATCTTAATTTACATCATTATATATATATATATATATATATATATATATATATATATATTAAAATATATATATATATATATAGAGAGAGAGAGAGAGGAAGAAGCATATATAATCTATTTTACAACAAGTATATTAGCGATAGATAAAACATTTAAATAAGAAGAATTGGAAAAATTACATTCAAATGCACTCTCTCTTCTGCTATCTCTCTCCTAAACACACATTCAAGCATAGGTACATACCTACAACATATACACACACATACAAACATACCTACATATACATACACATACATACGCACAGTTATATGACGCACATCGAACACACACGGCATGTAAATATTTAGTTGGGTTGAGTTACACATATACGTATACCTGACATTTAATATAAATTAATAGACACTACAACTCAAAATAGATAGTAAAAAAGAGCTTGGCTGAAACTAGGCAGAAGAGGAAAAGATAGGAAACAATGATTTAGTAAAGGATTAATTATTTGGTCTAGTTAGTAACCAGTTGACAGCCGGAAGAACAAGAGCGAGGCAGAAGTCGAGAATGAATCAGAAATATAAACTAGTGATATTTAGATCAATAGGCATATTAGTAACATTCAACGTCAACTTATGTTTAATATGACCTGTTTAATTATAAATCTGAAAACCTACATGCATACACATAGATAGATGGATAGAGGGATAGATAGATAGATGGATGGATGAATGGATGGAGACAGAGAGACAGACAGACAGACAGACAGATAGATAGATAGATAGATAGATAGATAGATAGATAGATAGATAGATAGATAGATAGATAGATAGATGGATAGATAGTTAGGTAGATAGATAGATAGATAGATAGATAGATAGATAGATAGATAGATAGATAGATAGATAGATAGATAGATAGATAGATAGATCGATGGATGGATGGATGGATGGATAGATGGATGGATAGATAGATAGATAGATAGAAAGACAGATAGACAGACAGACAGACAGACAGACAGACAGATGGATAGATAGTACTTCTTCATTTCTTCAAACTTCAACATTATCGGTAATGATAATGATTAACAATTAATTTATTTACAAATAAAAAGACTATTTAATTAAAACAAATTAAAAAAAACAATGGATGTTATATTATATACAAGCAGGTACACACACACACAAACGCACACAAACACAAGTATACACACACACACCCACACAAACACAAGTATACACACACACACACACGCACACAAATGCAGGATTATCGTATAGATTTATCCATCAATAGATCTATAAACATGAATTCAGAAATTATTTATAATGAAGAGGCAGAAACATCTGAAAAAAAAGTAAAATAGAAAATAACAACAAAAATAATAATAATAACTATTTATTATTATTATTATTAGTATTAAAGTAATTCTATCTATCTCACAGATATTAGCAACAACATTAAGGACGAAATGGACGATACCAATGCAAAAAGTGAAGGGGTGTGCAAGTGAAAATCACGTTTTTTGTTACTGCTACTATCATTTAATGGTAAACGTGCGATACCAATAGAAAGCTAAGGAGTGTCCAAGTCAAAATCATGTGGGTTTTTTATTGTTGATGTTCGGCAAAATGCCGGCTATGGTACCAATATAATAGCTAAGATTTTTGCTATCTTATTGTTTGATGGAGTGAGGACGATACCAATAATGAAATTTAGGGGGTGTTCAAGTCCGAATCTACATGTTGGTTGCTACCACTCGATAGTGGATGACTGCTTGCCAGACTCGTTCTCAACTGATTTGCAGCTGATGAACATTCCTCAGATTGGGCTGTACCATGTTAAGTGATTGGTGTTGTTTTAATTGGTTGAATGGTTGAGTGATTGGTTGGTTGATTGATTAGATTGATTGATTAGTTGATTGACAGATTGTTGATTGATTGGATTAAGATATGTGAATCAATAAATAGAGACAAATAATAAAAAGAATGAAATTTCTCATGAATGACCCAATAATAACAGATGAATGGATGAATGAAAAAAAGAATGGATAAGTGAAGAATGAATGGGTGGACGGAGAAACGACAAAAGAATGAATGAATAAATGAATGAATGAATGAATGAATAAATGAATGAATGAATGAATGAATAAATGAATGAATGAATGAATAAATGAATGAATAAATGAATGAATGAATGAATGAATAAATGAATGAATGAATGAATGAATGAATAAATGAATGAATGAATGAATGAATGAATGAATGAATGAATGAATGAATGAATGAATGAATGAACGCTAATACTAACAATCAATGAACTTGATGTCTCCAGCAGTTTCTGAATCCTGTGACGATGAATGATTGAATGAATGGAAAAATGAATAGATGAACGAATGAATGAATGAATGAATAAATGAGCGAACAACAGTAGTATTATACAAGCACATCCCTAATTTTAATTCCGGACCCCCCTCCCCCCCTCTAAAAATCCTAATTCCTAATCCGTAACTGCCAACTAACTTACCATACTAGTATTGGCCACTGAACTTCTGATACTAGTCTGCTGGAAACTACTACCATCACCACCCGTGCCCACGTGAGCAGACGATGACGTCACGTCGTCCTGGTTCGATCTTATTGGTTGAACAATTGTCACGTGTGGTAAACATTTTTATCGAAAGAAAAAACCGACCAATCAAATTAGTTTTATATGGACTACAGTAAAAACGACAATATGGAGTTATATGAACTTGACATAGAATATAAAATTGAAATGAAAATAAATTCGGGAACTGAAAAAACAAATCTACTTCATGTGGCTGTCAACACCATCTTCAAAATCGTCATCGTCGTCTGCGTCAAACTTCTCGCCGACAGTCGACAGCGATGGAGAGATGGTGTTCCTCGACGTGGAGGAAGAAGACGACGGTGTCGATGACGTCATAAACTCTGGTGCTGGCGTTTTCAACGCTAGTGTCGCTGCTGCTTTCTTATTGGCCGCTTTTGACGGAAGTTGTTGTTGCTCTGTTTTGGAGGGTACTGTCATGAGTGAGCGAGCGAGTGAATGAGTGAGTGAGTGAGTGATTGTTTATAATTATCAGCATAAACGTTACTGCTATTATCATCACCTCTAACATCATCTCATCGTCATGACATTCAAAACCAACCTTGATTTTTCACACCACTACCACCGCTACTAGTACCACAACTAGCAGCTGCGGCGGCTGCAGTGGCTGTAGTAGCTGCCCCACTGCTGCTGCTGCCGGCAACCACACCTTCGATGTTCACGTAGATAGATTGCGAGGTTTGATCTTTATGCAAATTAGTGGTCACCTAGCAACAGTAATAATGACAATAATAATAATAATAATAATAATAATAATAATAATAATAATAATAATAATAATAATAATAATAATTGTCATCATCATCACCATCACCTGTCTAGCCCGATGTGGAAGGGTGGGGCCATTAAGTGCTTCGACCAATGAGACGGCTTCGTAGCCCGGCGGTACTCCATCCTGATTGGTCGACAGGGCCGATGACGTGTCACCCGAGCCTACGTCACGCTAATAAGTAATTGAAAACACTGTGATACACTTTCAACCAACCAATCAATCATTCAATCAATTATTACAGTCAACCAATAACCATCAGATGAACCTAGCTAACATACTTGCAGCCGGCTACCACCTCCTGCCCCTCTTCCTGATTGGCCAATGATGTTAACAGCAGCTGCAGTGGCCGTTGCTGCAGCTACACTGGCTGGCTTCTTCTTTTGAATAGCCCTTATTTGTAAGAGGGCGCGAAACTTGGCTCGACATATGGGGCAGTTGTTGGCCTGTAAGAATTATTTGGCACTTGTTGGAGAAAATCCACAAACCAGTCAGTCGATGAATCAACCAACCAGCCAGCCAACAAATCAATAAACAAATTATGATAGTTACCCAAACAACAAATCAACCATTCAATCAACCAACCAAACAACCATTCATCCATCCAACAAACCGACCTGGTATCTAAGATTATCAGCACAGACATTACAAAGACATAGATGCCTGCATGGTAGGATGACCGTATCTCTTGGCTCACACATGCATATGATGCATTCAGATCCATTATCGTCTATGTCTTCGTCCGGCTGTTAGTTACGTGATTGATTGATTGAATGATTGAACGAATGAGTGATGAGTGAGTGATTGGTTGATTGGCAATGATGAAAAGTTAAGCGATTGTTTGATTGCTATGACCGTTTGACAAATTAATTGATTTGATTTATCGATTGATTTATCGATTAATTGATTGATTAATGACAAGTGGTTGATTTGTTGTGATTGGTTGATTGACAACAATGCTGATTGGTTCTTTTAGACTGATTAACCAATCATTTAAGTCCACTTATCTACAATTGAATGTGAATGAAATTTGATAGACCAACCAATGAGAACAACACAAATTAAAACAAGGAAATTTCGCAAATAAATAACAAATTAAGCGCTACAAAAAATGACCTTGGCCGATTCAGTGTTTTTGTTTTCGATGCCATAGATTTCCTGTAGAAGATAACAAAGACCGTTCATCATCTGCTTCTGTTTTAATGGCCTCAAAATGTAACTGCCATCAACTATCTTGTCCACTACAGCATATAATATATGCGAGTGACCAACGTGCTCTAATTGGGTCATATGTTAATGAGCAATAAGTAGGTCAAATGTTTAATTGAAATAACCAATCAATCAATCAATCAATCAGTCAATCAACCAATCAATAAATCAATCAATCAATAAATCAATCAATCAATCAATCAATCAATCAATCAATCATTCAATCAATCAATCAATGTCAGTCAGTAGATCAAACATAGTAGGTAGAATGTGAGAATGACCAATAATTAAGTCAGTTATAATGTATGTGTAATAATACTACCACTCTACTAGTTCTACCATTACAACTACTACTACTACTACAACTACTATTACAACTACTACTACTACAACTACCACTGCTACAACTACTACTACAACTACTGCTACTGCTAGTAGTAGTAGTAGTAGTAGTAACTACAAATGATAATAAAAATAAGCATAATTTCAACTGACCCTCGTCTTCGGCATCGCACTGTATGACAATGGGTATGGTTTCTTTTACTGGGTCATATTGCCACTGGAACAACAACAATAACAATAGTGATTATCATAAAAACAACAACAACAATAATAATAATAATAATTATAAGAGCAGCAACAACAATAACAATGATGATCGAAGTTATACCAGTACAGAGCCAGCCATAAACCAGGTGAGAGCAAAAAATTACAGCGGCATCGTAAGGACAAACCTGCGAGTCAGGAAACTTGCTCGGGTCGACGATGTGGGTTGACTGGCTGAAAACCTGATTGGACCCCCTCTTATAATGGAAAGTTTCTGAATTCATATCGGGATCTCTGGGCTTGTATCTAAGTGAAAAAGTCATCAAAACACTTCAGAACTAAGGTTAAATATACTATAGTTCAATTCTTGAATAAGCTATGCAGGTTAAATATACTATAGGTTAAATATACTATAGTTCAATTCCTGAATAAACTAAACAGGTTAAATATACTATAGGTTAAATATACTATAGTTCAATTCCTAAAAAAAACTAAGCAAGTTAAATATACTAAATGGTAAATATATTATAGTTCAATTCCTGTTAAAATTCAAATGTACCAATTTATAAAATGAATAAATTTTTCCAGTTTGAGACTAACACAACTTGCTTGTCTACAAAGTCCTCAGTGGCGAAGTAGTAGATGGTAATGGCGCACTTGACGTCAGAGTCAAAAGTGAATTCAATATTATACAAGGTTTGTGTTGTCGTTTGTTGTTGTTGTAGTTGCGGTGACGTAACTGTCGATGAAGACGTGATGATGTCAGGTGCAGCTATGCTAATGAAAGTCGATGTTTGGTTGTTGTAGTTGCTTGCCATTGAAGATACTAGCACCACTGGAGCCACTGCTGAAGACGACGACGTTGTTGTTTTTGTCGGTGATGATGATGATGTTGTTGTTTTTGTTGACGGCGGTGATGACGATGATGTTGTCATTGTTGTCAGTGTCAGGGGAGCAGCAGGTTGTGATGTTGCGATGTTGTTTGCGACGGCACAGCTGCCAATCAGTGATTCATCTATAACTCTGTAAATGAAAAAATGTAATCAAATTCATGATTACAATGATGATTTCAATGACCTCATATAGTAGTTTTATAAAATCATCGTAAAAGTAATTGCATATAACAAGACTAGAGGTATTTTAGAAGAGTTTTCAGAAAAGTACTTATGTAAAATAATTTTTAAAATACTTTTAAACAGTAATCTTAAAAGTTCTTGTAAATATATGAACTAAAATAACTTTATAAAAGCATTTTATAAAAGTGACTTTATAATGTAATTTAAGGATATTTTCAAGTAGTAATGAGCGAACAGTAGACTTTAGTATACTAAAATACCAGCACCAAGTTATGAGTATTTTTGAAAAATATTTTATAAAAATAATTTTAAAAATATTATACAAAAAACAATTTTAAAAGGTATTTCTTTTATAAAAGTAATTTAATTTTGAAAAAAAAATTTTTTTTATTGCCTGACAAACTTGAGAGAATCTTTCCTAATGTTGATTAGGCTTTTCAACGTTTTTATCGGTTCGTTCGTTTGTGGAGCTGTGAATGAGTACTGCCAAGTTAGTGAAAGACAATAAAATCAATAATAATTAAATAATAATTACTTTTATAATAAAATGAATAATTTTTGAAAGGCAGTCCATTCTTTGAATAGATAGCTTCTTATACTTTATAGAATGAATAAACATTAATTACATTTTAACTACACTACATTCAAGCAGACCTCATTATTCAATCTAAAATTAAAGAATTACAACTACACTACACAGACAATCAAAGAGGGGAGCATGAAAGAAACAAAAAAGGAAAATAATATAGAAGAGTAAGATTTTGCCTGAAAAGTTATGTTATTTTTGTCCTTTATTTTTTTATTTAATTTACTGAATTAATATAATAATTAAATCAACTAAACCAATAGTTAATACTTGTGGTTTTGTTAATTTAATTATTATAAAATAAAACTGACAGAAAATAATTTGTTAGCAAGGAAATTCAAATCTTCATTTTCTCCAAACAGGAAGGCGTCTGGACGCATGGCATCAAACTTTTCCCCACCCATGTAAAAATGGCTGCCAAAATAGTTTCCTGATCAGCAGTTGATAAAATTAGTGAAAAATTGTATTTGAATAAGAAAAAGTTGCACATTTTTTTACAAATTAATTTTAGATAATTTTAACAGTTTTTAAAGTTTATTTTTATTAAATCGAGAAAATTATTTTTGTTACCAGTTTTTGGTGGATATTTGTAGATGTTACTACTGGTCTGATCCGACTCCGGAGATCCGTTACTGCGGCGACTTTGAATTAAGCCCATCTTTTTATTTAAATATTTTAAAATAAACTAATTAAAATAGATTAAATTAAACCAAAAATTATATGTCCGTATATTTATCCAATTGTTTCGCCTATTTATTATTATTTTGTTCAGATACGAGTTTAGTCAGTAATGTATAAAATAATACAGATAATGGAAAACCAATTTTAATATTTTTTAAATGATTTTTGCTTTTTCTTGTTTTTATTACATAAAAAATACAATTATAATATTAAATTTTGTGTAATTTATTAAAGTATTAAAGAGTTTTTTGAATAAGATACTAATATAAATTACCATTGTATCCATTAGCAACCTTATTAAACAGTATCAACTGTTTATTGAACCTTCAAATGCTATGTATGCATGCATGTAGTACAGATTAAATTGTAAAATAATCAAAAATTGGATTAAATTTACTTTTTCTTATATTTAATAATTAAGAATAAATTAACAAAATGTCGAAAAGAAGGTTAGGAAGGTTGGCAAAGATGACGGAAGATCAGAAAATTCTTTACTTGGAGAAGCAGAGGTTGGCTGAGGAGGAAATGAGACGAGATAAAGAGGAATTATTGGCTCAATATTTGAAAGTTTCAGTTTTTTCATCCATATTTCTCAAATTAATTAATCAAATTGATTAGTAATTGAATTAATTGTTTCAGAATTAAATAAGATGATTGATGTGATAGTATTAATTAAAAGTGTGGTTCTAAAGTTAAGACACCTGGTTCTGCCGTTGTAGTGTGACCGTTTTAAATTGGGGATTAAAATGATTAAGATTAAACTGATTAAGGTGTGATTATTTGGCAATTATTTCATTCATGATTGGTTTGTTTGTAAGTGTAAGTAGAGGAATGTATCAATCTATAGTATAGATTGATACATTCCTCTGCTATACATTACATAGAAGTGCATGTGTTCGTAGATTTGAGTATCATAACATACGTACTATTTAAAGTTCAACGCTATTTTAGACACATATTTTAGATAAATTTGAAACAAATTATTTATTTATTTCTTCATAAAAATAATTTTAACCATTAATAAAATTGCAACAATAAACCACCAACTAAAATCTCAGAACAAAATGGCAAAAGAGGAAAAAATGAGCCAAGAAAATTGGTACAAGTTAAATCAACAATGGCGTGAAATTCTACGAGGAACAAAGAGTAAAGAACTGAAAAAGGAAATTGAAATCTTAAGCCAGGTTTTTGAAAGGGCGGTTGACATTAAGAGCAGTGCTTTGCAGACTGTCCTCAAGGATTTGGCCGAAGCTGAAGAGCAATTTCTAATGGCGAAACGAAGTCATATGCACAATGTGGATAAGTTGCTTGGTTAGGTGTTTTGTATGTTTGTATGTGTGTGCGTGGCGTGTGTATGTGTGTACGTGTGTGTGTGGGTGCTTGTGTGTGTGTGTGTGTGTGTGTGTGTGTGTGTGTGTGTGTGGTGTGTGTGTGTGTGTGTGTGTGTGTTACACTTATCTGTATGTTACGCGTTTTTCATAACTTCGCAATGTACATAAACAGAAAATGATAATTTGATTAAACATCTAATTATTCGAAAATTCAAAGAGGAAATAAAATAAAATAACATATGTTAATTCATTTATTATAAATTATGTAATATAAAAAATAATAAGTATGAATAATCATTGAAACCACCGGAAAAGACTTCCAGAGAAGGCACATGAACCAGATGGACACGGATTACAAGGACCAGGTGGAGTCCTTGAAACAAGAGTTTGAGTCAGAAAAAGCACTCCTAACCGAACAACATAGGCAAAAAGTAATGAATGAATGAATGATTGAATGATGAATGAATGAACGAACGAACGAATGAATGAATGAATGAACGAACGAATGAATTACTTTTCCAGGTGATAAGATTAGAAGGGTTGATATTTGCAATGGAGGATAACTTTTTTGAGAAAGAAGAGGAAGAGAAAGCTGAATTTCAAAGCAACATGGATGAACTAAAAAATAGGGTTCGTTGATTGGCTGGTCAGCTGATTGGCTAGTTTGTTGGTTGATTGGCTGGTTTGGGCTGGTTGGTTGGTTGGCTGGTTTAGGCTGGTTGGTTGGTTGATTGGTTACTTTATATAGTTGCATACTGTGCACATGCACAGCACAGTATGAAATTTCATCCAAAACTTAACGAAAATTGTTTTTATTATCGAAATTGAGGTCATGAGACACGCTGCATCGTTATCTTCATAGCCACCAATACCGCAAAATTTTACAAAGACACACTCACACAGAGAAAGAGAGAGAGAAAGAGAAGAGAGAAAAGAAAAGAGAGAGAGACAAACAAACAAACAAACAAACAAACAAACAAAACAGAACTTGGAAGACATCCACTCGTTGAGATTGAGGCAGGAGCTTCTACTGGAAAGCCTCTGGAATAAGTTCCTAGCGGCCTGCAAGTACTACCATGACGCTACTGAGGACCGGAAGAAAAGTTTCGATGAATTGAAGGAAAAGGATGACAAAAATGCTGGCGAGATGGAAGCGCAGGCCAAAAAAATTGAAAATCTACAGGTTAAGAACTGGTTTTGTTTTTTTTGTATGCATGTTTGTATGTATATTTGCTTGTTTGTATGTATGTATGTATGTTTGTTTGTTTGTATGTTTGTTTGTTTGTCGGTTAATGTATGTGTTTGTTTATATGTGTTTCTCTGGTTTTGATTTATTTTTTAGTTACTACGTTATTGTATGTTTCTTTTTTTCATTTTTTGAGCTTGTTTTTTTGTGTTTATTTGTTTGTGATTTAGTTCTTTATTCGAACGCATTTTTGGGTTTGTGTTAGTTCGACGACGGACGACGACGATGATGATGATAAACAAAGAAGAAGATGATGACGACAACGACGATGATGATGACGACGACGACGATGATTGTTTACGATGGCGCCAACAACAACGACAACACAACAGCTGGAGATAAGTAAGGAGAAGATCAAGTCACAGACGAACATTCGAATATGGAGGAGTAAGAACAAAGAACTCAAACAGGCTCGTTCTGCCATCATCATCATCATTATCATCCCCACCATCATCATCATCATCATCATCATCATCATCATCGTTACCAACACCATGATCATATTTATCACCATCATCATCATCATCATCATTATCATCATCATACTTACCACCGTCGTTGTCCCCAGCACCACCATCATCATAATCATCACCGTCAAAATTTTTTCCGCGAAAAAAAAACCTAAACAGGAAAAGGAAATGTTGGCGAGTAGTCTGTACTGCCTGAAGAAGGCACTGGTCGAGACACAGATGATCGAGAAGGACAGGTTGGCCAAGTTGGTGGTAGTGGTCAGCGAAGTCCAGAAGAGGATGAAGAGGACTATAGAACAGGTAGGTGGCTGAATGGGTGGGTGGGTAGGTGGGTGTCATCGTCATCATCGTCGTCGTCGTCATCGTTGTTGTCGTAATCATCATCATTAGTATTATCCCGCCATCACGGTCTGTGAACTTTTACCTCACACAAAAACCCACCCCCCCTGCCAAACGAAAGGGTGAACATCTTTTGAAGGCCGCCGAAAGGTGCAGGAGGTTGGAGAGTGAGGGTGAGAAAATTCTTCCCTTCTACCAATCGACCCTGGACGATTCTGACCTGAATAGAATTGAAGAGATCATGAAGGAAGAGGCAGAAGAGAGATTGACGAAAGTGAGTGGTTTGATAGATAGATGATGGTGCTGATGATGACGAGATAGATGATGTGTGTTTGTGTGTGTGTGTGCGTGTGTGTGTACGTGTGTGTGTGTGTGTGTCTGTATCATGATTGTTTGAGATATAACATAACTTTGCTCATAACTTTGCCCATCTTTCATTAGTCAGAATGTTTGACAATTACACACACGCACACGTACGCACACACGCACACAGCTGATGCACTCCTACACAAACCTCGACAACTTCTGGAAGCGTTTCAACAAAGTAGCAGTTGAAAAGTCAGCGCTAGAAAAAGAAATCGGCCATTTGACGGAAATTAACCAAGCCCTTAAAAGGCACATAAAATGCGAAATAAAGGAACATTTTTCCACCCCTGACCTCAAACAGCTGATGAAAAACATGGAGGGTGGAGGTCAAGAGGGTAAAGAAAAATCTGTGGACTGTGGGCTACCAGAGTTGAAAATAGTTGCTAAGACAATTGAAGATACGTGAGTAGTTTGTGTGTGTGTGGGGGGGGGGGTTTGTGTTGCAGCGTTCAAATTTATGATCTTTTTGGTAATAATAAATCCCTTTCAATGTTTCATCCAACAACAACAATAATAATAATAATAATAATAATATGATTGCTATATATAATTTAAATAGGAAATAGATTATTCTGACATTTTGTAAACGATAAAAAAAATCATCAGTTAATAAACCCCAAAACAGAAACGTAAGAAATCAGAACAACAACAACATCAACAACAACATCAACAACAACAACAACCACAACATCATCAACAACAACAACCACAACATCAACAACAATTTCGGCAATTCCTACTTGTATAGACCAAACAACATCAACTACAATAAAAGCAACAACAACAACATCAAAAATAATAATAACAACAACAACAACATCAACAACAATAATAACAGTAACAATAATAACAACAACAATAATAACAATAATAATAGCAGAAGATGCCACCTCAGAAAACAGCAATCGAAAAACTCCCTTGTCTATCAGCAGTGTTCATTCTCGCCCAAAAAAATTATGCACTAATATTTATAATTAATAATAATTATACTATATTTATTATTAATAACAATTGTAATTATTAATAATATATTTAATAATAATAATTATTATTATCATTATTATTATCGCTATTTTATTATTGAAAATTATCTTTATTATTGAAATTGTAAATTTATTCCTTCCATGTTAATTGCATTGGATTGCGTCCTCTTATGGTTCATCTAGTGAGAACATACTTTTAATTGTAATTATAAAGTTAAAATAACAAAACTTATAATGTAAATTATATATATAGATAGATAAAATAAATGTAAATTATATAGATATTCTACAATTCTCGCCATACATTTTGAATGGGCACAAAGAGAAATAGAATCAGCATTAAATTAAGTTCATTCAACCCGTGTTCATATCACGGTAAATTGCGTAAGATGACGATACTACGGGATTTATTAAACTTCTATGAAAAGGGTCAGACCAAATAAAATTAATTAATGATGGTTTAAAATATTTAAAAAAACCTAGCGGGGAAATTTCAAATGAATTTATTATAATATTTGAACTATTCAACTCGTCTATCAAATTGTTATTAAGATTTGAAAGTATTTTGATGCTTTATATTCCTTAGATTTAGAGAAGTTAGATTCGTGGCAAACTGTTAATTCCAGTATTTCGATAATAATATATAATATATAATAATAAAATATAATAATAATATACGTAGATAAGTTTATTAGCCAACTATGCCAAACAAACATTTTATTTCGTCTGCTTCAATTAACATCCGTTCAGAAACATTAATCATGAAAAGTTTACGTTATTAAATTTAGATACTTATTAAATTATAAATAAATCTATTAATTAATTGATTAAACAATTAATTAGTTAGACGATGATGATGATTGATGATGAAAAAGATGATGATGATGATGAAGACGATGATGATAGTGAGAGGCAGAGGAGTTAGATTAGGCATTTCTTTTCAGTACTCTAATTGCTGATGGAGTGATTTATATTTATGGTTATAGTTACTATGGTAAATAAAACATCATTATCTTCATCATCATCATCATCATCATGGCCAACATCACCACCACCACCATCATCATCATCATGACCACCATCATCATCATCATCATGACCAACACCATCATCATCATCATAATCATCATCATCCTGACCACCATCATCATTATCATACTTCTGTTCTGCGTGATGATGACTGGAAGACAGATGGCAGCCTCCAATAGAATGATTGCCCCAAGAATTATGGCCGTCAGGCGGTTAATCTGTTTCCGGTACTCTGGTGATGATGATGATTATGATGGTGATGATGATTGTGGTGATTTTAATGATGATGATGGTTGTGATGGTGATGATGATTATGATGGTTGTGATGGTTATACTGGTTGTGACTATGATGTTAATGGTTATGATGATGATGAAACCTTTGTTGATCATTTTCGTCATCATCGCCATCATTGTCATCATCATCATCATTATCATCATCACCATCACCGTCATCATCGTCATCATTATCATCATCACCGTCATCATCATCACTGTCATCGTCATCATTATCATCATCGTCATCATTATCGCAACCTAGTAGAATTTGATCGAAGCACTCGTATGAGCCGGCAGTATCCCTGCACGACAGGTTTAAAGGCTTGCATAGGTCGTCGTGCAAGTCGCACTCTATTATGTCTACATGAATGAGTGAGTGAAGGAGTGAGTGAATGAGTGAGTGTGTGAGTGTGTGAGTGAGTGAGTGAGTGAGCAAGTGAGTGACTGAGTGAAAGTGTATGAGTGAGTGTGAATGAGTAAGTGAGTGAGTGAGTGAGTGAGTGTGTGAGTGAGAATGAAAAAAATGAGTTAATAAGACCATTGATAAGTTAAGAAATGAAAGAACCATCTAAAAAACAAATATTGGAATGAACGAAAGAACGAATAAAAGAACGAATAAACTAGCGGATGGACAAATAAGGATATGAATAAATTATGAATAAAGTATGCTAATTACTAGTACAGGCGCCATCGTTACTATAATAATAGCCTGGCTGGCATTTGCACTCAGTTGCAGACAAATGGATGAGTCTCGTCGTCTCGCACATTCCAGCGCAGTCACCAGATTTCTTCTGGCAATCTTTCATGAATAAATTATGCTAATGATGAATTATAATTATTATTAATGTTATTATCATGTATTAATTATGTTAATTATGAATAACGATTATTATTAATTATTATGAATGAATGAATGAATAAATAAGTGAGTGAATGAATGAATGAAACAATTAAAGAATTACCGACAGAACAAACTATAGAACGACCAAACAAAAGAAAGAATTAGTAAATAAATATGACCAGACAGAATGGATGGATAAATAAATAAATGAATGAACGAATGAATGAACGAATGAACAAATGAAAGAACGAACGAACGAATGAATGAACAAATGAAAGAACGAACGAACGAATGAACGAATGAATGAATGAATGAATGAATGAATGAATGAATGAATGAATGAATGAATGAATGAATGAATGAATGAATGAATGAATGAATGAATGAATGAACGAACAAACGAACAAACGAACGAACGAATGAATAAATGGATGAATGGAAGAACAAAAACACACCTCTCTCATCACAATGCTGGCCAGTCCATCCAGTTTTGCATGGGCTTACGCTGCAAACATCCTGAGAGCCAACAACGTCACCA
Organism: Helobdella robusta; assembly: GCF_000326865.2. Lineage (NCBI taxonomy): Eukaryota > Metazoa > Annelida > Clitellata > Rhynchobdellida > Glossiphoniidae > Helobdella > Helobdella robusta. The sequence continues at coordinate 1,334,983 of NW_008703782.1, read as the reverse complement.
TAGCAGTGTGGTTTGTTCATCAAGAAGGTTAATTTAGGCAGGGCTGATTACATGAATGAATGAATGAATGAGTGAATTATTTAGTAGATGAATGAATGAATTGATGAGTGGATGAATGACTGAGTGAGTGAATGAATGGATGTGTTAATTATGGAGTAGATGAATGAATGAATTGATGAATGGATGAATGAACGAGTAAACGAGTGAGTAAATTAATCAGTAGATGAACGAATGAGCTAATGAGTGGATGGATGTCTGGGTGGATGAGCCTGTAAAAGGTGAATGAAAAAATGAAAGAATGAGCAAATCAATCAACCAGCCAGCCAGACAGACAGCCAGCCAGCCAGCCAGACAGACAGCCAGCCAACCAGCCAACCAATTAGAGACCGACCTTCAGACACATAGTTGACGAGGTGACCACCACACACTGAGTCATTATTGAAACATGATGCATCGCACTTTTTATTGTCCAGTTTCCCAAACTTTCCGTGAGAGTGACCGCAGAAACATTTTTTTCCGCCCTGCGTTTGTTCATTCTCACGGTCGTCATCATCGTTGTCGTCGTCGTCATCATTTTCATCATCACAATCAACACTACCACATCATCATCATCATCACTACCACATCATTATCATCATCATCATCACTACCACATAATCATCATCATCATCACTACTACATCATCATCATCATCACTACTACACCATCATCATCATCACTACCACATCATCATCATCATCATCATCACTACCACATCATCATCATCATCACTACCACATAATCATCATCAGCATCATCACCACCTCCATCGTCATCATCGTTACCTGGACGGCTGAAAACAGAAAGCGGTTAGTGAAGCACCGAGCGAGGCAAGTTTCTGGGGTAACCACGGGTAGGAACTTGACCTCGAACGGAAGGTCATGAGCCTCATCATCCTGGAAACAACCCAGGCTGATGTTATCGTACTCTGTCCTGTATTGATCTGATGACGATGGGTATGGTGGCTATGATGGTGAAGAAGATGGTGATGATGGTAGAAGTGATGACGATGATGATGGTGGTGATGGTGATGATGATAATGATAATCATCATCATCATCATCATCATCATCATCATTATCCTTATCATCATTGTCATCATCATCATCATCACCACCACAACCATCCTCATCATCAACATCAGTATCAGCATCATCATCATCATCATAGCAATCCTCTTCACTTACGTCTGTAGACGGAGTACTTGTAGTTCATTCCGCCGCAGAATCCCAAACCGTCCGGACACTTCCGGTCGCAATAGGAGGAGTGCAGCGGAACTTTGAAGCCGCTGCCGCAGCAACACCGGAAGCCATCCTACATCATCATCATCATCATCATCATCATCATCATCATCATTATTATTATTATTTATTATTATTATTTATTATTATTATTGTTGTTGTTGATGGTGTTGATGGTGGTGTTGTTATTAGTATTTTAATCATCGTTCATCGTCATCGTCATCATTATAATTATTTTAATCATCAGTATCATCATCATCGTAGTCATTATAATTATTTTAATCATCATCATCGTAGTCATTATAATTATTTTAATCATCATCATCATCCTCATCATCATCGTGATGACGACCGTGAGGGCCAGTGCGGGCTGGGTGGACATCCTGCAGTGAGCAAAGCACTGGTCGATAGAGTTGACCTCAACGTAGTTGTGTGGACAGTTGAAGTCGTAGTAGCAGCCCAAGTAAAATGAATCGTATATGACTGTGTGTGTATGCGTGTGTGTGGGTGTGTGTAAGTGTGTTCCCTTAGTGTGTACGTATGTGTATATAACTAGCGGTTTCTTAAATGCAAACATCAGCAGAAACAACTTAGGCAAGCATAAGCTAATTGGATGAAAGTAAAAAAGAAGACAAAACTATGACAACCACAACTGCCACAACTACCACAGCTACAACTACCACCACACACACACAAACACACACACCACGCCACACCACACACTAACACACACACCACAGCCACACGACCCTACTAACCAACTCCGTAGACTTCAATCTCACTGACCATCAAGTCGTATTTAGCTTTCTTCTTTTCCTCGCTCAGACCCACATGAACATACCTACTAACCAGCTGGCTACTATTGCCACAGCGCACAGCCATTGAGTGATAGGCCGGCAGCTGCCTGCCAGTGAAGTTGCCACAGCTGCTGATGACGTCCTTTTCAGCTACTAGAGAGAATTTGTAGCTCAGTTTGACTTGGAAGCGATCAAGAAGGGAGTAGTTCAGTTCAGCTGTTCTCGTTTGTGACGTTCGTGAAAAAAGGGCATTTATTGTTGTTATTTATGTTATTTATGTGATTATTGTTATTATTATTTTTCATTGGGGTTGGTGTTATTATTGAATGGTAATGACATCATCATCGTCGTCGTCATAATAATCATAATTATCATCGTCGTCATCATCATAATCGTCATAATAATCATCCTCATCATTGAGATCATCATCGTCATCATTACTTTTGTGATAGACGAGTTTGTTGAAGACGACGACAATCTTAACGATGTAGGCGTGTAGGAGGTCGATGATGATCCACTGATTGGCTGCTTGACAGTACACACTTGCTGTGTGTGTGTGCGTGTGTGTGCGTGCGTGTAGGTGTGCGTGTGTGTGTTTGTGTGTGTGTGTGTGGGTATAATCTGTACTGATATTTCAATTCAACTCAAAACAATCCTTTATTCAATAAGAAAAACAACAAACAAATAGACTAAAAATTGAAAAAAAGAAACGTACAGAAACATAACAACTGAAATTCAAAATCATAAAAATACATACCAACGAACAAACATACAAACAAAACAAACAAGCAAACAAACATACATACATACGAACCCAAAACACTGCCATCAACAACTGCTGCCTTCCCGTACGTACCTCGCATAGCAGCAAACACCGGCTTACCGAATGCCAGATTAACCTTATCAGATACTGTTTTCGTCTTTAACGACAGCAACACTTCGAAAGCTGAGTTGATGAAACGTTTTTGCGGCTGTTGTAGTTGCTGTCGTGTATACAAACTTGCACGTGGCATACACACCACTCAACCGACACACACACACACACTTGTACGCACAAGCAACACACACACTTGTACGCACAAGCAACATACGCACAGCGTACAAGCATAAATGAATCGTATGACAGTCTTAAAGTTTGGCAGTCTGCATCCCAACCTGGCTGCCCCGTTATACGAACCCGTGCAGTAGTTATCGTGACCCCTGGCATATCCAGGCTTGCAAAGGCAGTCGGAGTACTTGAAGGTGCCCACATCATCAATCTGACATCTCGTGTTGCCCTTGCAGAATGATTTCATGACGTCACAATCTGTTCGCTCGTTTGATTGGTTGGATAGTTGGTTGATTGGTTGGTTGGTTGGTTGACTAGTTAGTTGGATGGCTAGTTGGTTGGTTGGTTGGTTGACTAGTTAGTTGGATGGCTAGTTGGTTGGTTGATTGGTTTGTTGGTTGGTTGGTTGGTTGGTTGATTGGTTGGTTGGTTGATTGGTTGGTTGGTTGGTTGGTTGATTGGTTGGTTGGTTGATTGGTTGGTTGGTTGGTTGGTTGATTGGTTAGTCAGTTGTATAGATTGTTTGGTTTGCTAAGTAATTTGTAAGTATACTTAATTTTCTATTTATTATTTATTTATTCATTCAAAGAGTTATACTTACACGAGTATAAAACAAACACAACTACGCGCACACAGACACACACGCACAGACACACACACATACACAGAGACACACACACACACACACACCTATGACGTGGCAGCTGACTCCCGTCCACCCGAGTACACACTGCCTGTCGACGCAGTAGCCGTGGTGGTTGATTTTGTCGTTGATGCAGTGGCGTCGCCTTCTTATCTTGTTTGTCTTTATGTAGATGACTTGTGGTGTGCGTGCGTGTGTGCGTGTGTGTGGAGTATTTGTTTAAAAAATTAATCTTTAATTAAAAAAAAAAGTCACTACACTCAACCACAACAGCCACAACAGCCACAAAAGCCGCAACAACTATAACAACCACACAACCACAACAACCACAACAGCCACAACAACCACAACAGCCGCAACGGCTACAGCTTCTCACTTTCATACACACTGACGGCCCCCACACCGCCACACATGTTTGCTCCCTGCGGACAGTTTGAATCGCATTTATCCAGCGTGAACTCGCCGGAATAGTTGAACGTGAAGCCGCACAAACAGGAAAATGAATTCTGCCGTCGTTGGTGACGAAGTGATGACGTTGTTTGTGATGACGTGGTTTATGATGACGTGATGATGATGACGTTTTGGTGGTACGGTAGCGACGACAATAGCCACAACAAAACGGCCACCACACTCCCAAATAAAAAACAAACAAATCCCCTGCCAGCGACAACCTCCAAGCCAGCGTAGGGGTAAAAGTTTTGACTGCAGGCCTTCACGCAGTTGTCAACCGTTGAAAAGCTCTCCAGCTCCATCTCCACGGGCATGTCTCCGGTGGTGCCGTTGAAGCAGCCAATGAAACTGTAGGTTAAGGCGTCACGTGACCTCACTGCCGTGATGACGTATGGTGATCACGTGATGGTGAGT
>NW_008703782.1:1328182-1330010 GCF_000326865.2 Helobdella robusta | reverse complement strand
TAAACACACAGACACACACACAGACACACACACACACAGAAACACACAGACACACACACACACAGAAACACACACGCACATTTAACAAACCTGCGTAGACAGAATAGACATCCTTACCACCACAAAAGCCATATCCATCTTTGCACGGAACGTTGCAGTGTATGGAGGAAATTATGAAGTTGTAGTCGTCGCCACAGTGGCATTGATCGCCTCCCTAGTGATGAATTTTCGTTTTTTGAATGATGAATATCAAACTAATCTCGAGGTTGCTCGTCGTACAAACACAAAGTCAATGGCGTTGATACTGATTTTGCTCACAATTTTAAAAAAAATATGAAACAATCGACTTTCATACACACCTACATCAAATATAAAACTAATTTTACGATCAATAAATCATAAAACAAATTTAATGCAAAAAAATAAATAAACAATCAAAATGCATGCTACACTAATTATAATTATGCAAACGATAATAATAACGACAACAAAAATAATAACAACAACAACATCATCAACAACAACAATGGCAACAACAATTGCAACAATAACAACAACAGCAACAATAACAACAACAGCAACAATAGCAACAACAATAGCAGCAACAAAAACAACAATGGCAACAACAACAGCAACAATAGCAACAACAGCAACAATAGCAACAACAACAACAATAGCAACAACAATAACAGCAATGGTCTAACGATGAGTCCTAGAATAGTCCTTTCGTCCAGTAGGCATAAAGTCTGACATTGGTTGATGCCATTGACGAAATGTCTCGCAGTATCGTCAAAATGCATGGCGCAACCAATGTAGAACGTGTCGAACATGGCTGTTATAATTATTATCATAATTATTGTTTCATTATTATTATTGCTGCTGTTGTTGTTGTTGTTGTTCGTTGTTATTATTATTATTACTATTTTAACAATACGACTGCTGGTGCTGCTACTACTGCTGCTGCTACTGAGGTTGCTGCTGCTACTTCTACCGCTGCTTTTTCTACTGATGTAGTTGTTGTTTCTACTACTGCTACAACTATTACACAAAAGTACCCACGGATGCCAAAGGCCTCAAATTCAGCGAATTCTAAAATCCCTCTGAAGGGCCATTCATTGATTTCAGGTGGTTGAATCATTAAAAAACGACCAGCCTTTCCGTTACAGAAAACCTGTGTGTGTGTGTTTGTGTTCGCGTGTGTTCTGTGTGTGTGTGTGTATGTGTGTGTGAGTAGATACACAGAGCAAACCTTAACTATTCCACCAATGAGAGGCAAGTGAACTTGAAGTGGTGGGCACCTTTCGAAATTTTCTTTTCCAGTTTTTGTGAAAGGCGGCAAAAATTCCGTGCCTACCCCCAAGAAAAACACTTCCATGTGTTCTGTGGAGTGTGCGTGTGTGAGTGTGTTTAGAGCGTGTATTTAGGTGGTGTGTATGTCAAAAAAGATGTATCATTATCTTTGATCTGAGTTGTAAACTTGTCTCATTACAATAATATAACCATTCTTTTAGGGATTATTCAGCAACCGGTAAAATACCAAATATGCACTTTCCGATACCCAAGAAATATTCACTAATCTAACCAGCCAACTAACCTAACCATTAACAAATACTCATTCAGCACTTAATACTCCACAGCACTATATACAGACTTCCAGGTCTCTCGTTGCCAATGTAGAGAAGCGCATACTCGACGATATACACCATCAGCAGGTCTATAACCACCCAATTGTTTTTATCGGTTGCACATCTGTAAGATATATTTATTATTATAATTATAATAGCTGTTAATTGTTAATTATTATAATTATAATAACTGTTAGTTGTTA
>NW_008703782.1:1327268-1328132 GCF_000326865.2 Helobdella robusta | reverse complement strand
GTTTGATGTATGTATGTATAGGATGGATGGATGGATGGATGATGGATAGATAGATGGGTGAAGTAAAATAAATGAGAGAATAAAAATATGAAGAACAAAAAAACAACAAACTGTAATGAATGTAGTTAGTTTTGTATCCGCCGCATTTAGACGTCACCTCATTGGCACAGATTGAACTGCAAAAACTTTTATCCTTCTCTCCGTATCTACCATATTTGTGGCCACAGAAACATTTATACTCCTAATTTGTTTGTTTGTTAGCTGGTTGTCTGTCTGTCTGTTTGTTTTGTTTGTTTGTTAGCTGGTTGTCTGTCTGTTTGTTTTGTTTGTGTGTATATCTGGTTGTCTGTCTGTCTGTTTGTTTTGTTTGTTTGTTAGCTGGTTGTCTGTCTGTCTGTTTGTTTTGTTTGTTTGTTAGCTGGTTGTCTGTCTGTCTGTTTGTTTTGTTTGTTAGTTGGTTGTCTGTCTGTCTCTCTGTCTGTTTTGTTTGTGTGTATATCTGGTTGTCTGTCTGTCTCTCTGTCTGTTTTGTTTGTTTGTTAGCTGGTTGTCTGTCTGTCTGTCTGTCTGTTTTGTTTGTTTGTTAGCTGGTTGTCTGTCTGTCTGTTTGTTTTGTTTGTTTGTATAGCTGGTTGTCTGTCTGTCTGTCTGTTTGTTTGTATATCTAGTTGTCTGTCTGTTTGTTTTGTTTGTTTTTATAGCTGGTTGTCTGTTTGTTTTGTGTTTGTTAGCTGTTTGTTTGTTTGTTTATGTGTGTGTTTGTGTGTGTGTGTGTGAGTGTGTGTGTGTGTGTGATTAATAAGCCCATAACATGTATACATGCAACGAACAAACGAACGTACGAACAGACAAACAAGTAAACTA
>NW_008703782.1:1308723-1323723 GCF_000326865.2 Helobdella robusta | reverse complement strand
CCCCCAACCAACCAACCAACCAACCAGCCAGCCAACCAGCCAACCAACTACCCAACCACCGAACCAACTATTGTAAAGACAATCAGGTTTTTCAAATCCTCTTTCACACTGGCCCTGGCAGTTTATTTCGGGGTCATCTGACCTCTCGTCACACTGTTGCTTCAAAGGCAAATTGTCATAAGTGGTTTCTTGGACTGTGAGAAATTTTTTCATTATTATTCTTTAAAAATATTATTCTTTAATATCATTATAATAATAATTATATTTTATAATAATATTATATAATATTGTTATACATAAATATAATAATATTATAATATTATGGTATAATTATATAATTAAAAAATAATATAATATCAACAATACTTTGTCTGTTGTTAGAATAATTTTTGGCATTAGCTTTATAAGATGAAATGTATCAATATTATCAATAATGTCTGCACAGTCATCATAGCAATCATCATCTTCTTCTTCTTCTTCATCATCGCCACCACCACCACCATCATCATCTTCTTCTTCATCATTTTTATTACCATCACTACCATCATCATCTCCATCATCATCATCATCATCATCATCATCATCATCATCATCATCATCATAATCCTTGACACTATTATCATCATGTCTATCATCATCATCATCATAATTTTCGATACTTTGATAAACGTCGTTGAAGTTGCTACCACCACAGCCACTACTGCCGTCCGAACATCTGATGTTGCAGTGGAAGGCGTCCACTTTGGAGAAGTGGCCGTAGCTGTTGCCACACATGCACCACTTGGCGTCCTGAGAGAGAAAAAGAGAGATAGAAAGAGAAAGAGAGGGAGAAGAGAAAGAGAGGGAGAAGAGAAAGATATAATAATTATTATTACAATACCAATATCATTATAGATGCAATTAAGACCAATTACAATGAATTACAAAAAGGAATATAGAGAAAAATTTGTGAAAAGAAAAAATAGAAGAGAGAGAGCGAAAGAAAGAAAGAGAGAAAAAGAAAGAGAGAGAGAGAGAAAGAGACTTACCTGTATGGCAAAATACATGTAGTTGGCCCCATGGCAGCGAAGGCTGCAGGTCCTGGGAGTTGCCCCAATGGAGGTTTCAAATTCGTGAAAGTCCCCGTCCAGTGGTCCGTCTCCATAGCAACCTAGATGTCTGTACTCCAGGTTGGACCTTTTTTGAGCTGTGAAAGGGGGTTGTTTTTGTTTTTCATTTTATTTAGTTCGCTTTTTTGATTTTGTTAATCTGGCTAGGGCGTCATTGAATTGTAAAATTGTACGCTATATAAATACATTTGATTAATTGATTGAATAGCTTAATTTCTGTTTATTTTTCATTGTTAAATAATATTTATTCAAATCGAATGAACACAGAGAAAGAGGTGAATGAATGAGGCTGAAAATCATCTGCTAGAATAAATTCTTTATTCAACTTTTTAAATTCATTTTAATCATTTTCAGACTTGCTTGAAAACATTAAAAGAGAGAAAGAGTGAAAGAGAGAGAGAGAGAGAGAGAGAGAGAGAGAGAAAAGGGAAAAAGAAATAGAAAAAGAAAGGAAACAAAGTCAACTAAAACCTTTCCTAGTTATAATTACACTCACTTACAACCAACCTTAAACGAACCACGTAGCCATCTAACAAATTCCACTTAGAGTAATATCGAATAATATTGTGAGATAGCTCAGACGGTAAGAACTTTGGCAACTGATTTAAAAAACAGATGTAATGGGCTTAGAATCTTCTCTGTGTATGTATGTATATAGGAAAAAAAATTTATTAAACGTTCTACGTTAATGACTGAAATGTGTACCTTTTTGAAATCGTTTTTAAAGTATGCCAAGGCCACAAAAGCAAGTTAAAGAAATGTTTAAAGGTTAGTTTTCAATACCTCACTGCAGCAGAAGGATCAGGTGTCATTTTAAAGGTTAATACTCGATCTCTCACAGCAGCGGGAAGACTTTAAAAATCCGGAAAAAAAACTCTCTAACCTGCATACACGGAGTAGGTCCTCTCACCTCCACAGTCCTGCATTGGGAAGCCAGGACAGGGATCGCTGCAGTGCAGACGGGATATCTCGTTGGATTTTACATTGCCACAATAACAATTCCTTCCGCCCTATGTCGTTCGTTCGTTCGTTTATTTCATTTTTTAATTCATTCATCGGTTCATTTGGCCATTTATGAGAGGGAGAGAAAAAAGAGAGAGAGAGAGAAAGAAGAAATGAACAAGAAAAAATAAAAAAAGAAACGAAAAAGAGAAGAAAAGAGAAGAAAAGAGAACATGACAAAAAGTGGGTGCAACAAAAAAAAAGATACCTTAAGAGCGAAGAATAGGTAAAGTGGCGAAAGTATGTCGCAGGATTTTGCGCATTCGTCTAGCGTCGAGACGTTTTTGCGGTCGGGGACGTTCTCTTGAAACTTGGCGTAACAACCGACGTAAAGATGCTTCAACAAGTCTGATTGGTCGGTTGGTTGGTCGGTCGGTTGGTTGGTCGGTCGGTCGGTCGGTCGGTTGGTTGGTTGGTTGGTTGGTTGGTTGGTTGGTAAGACAAAAACCGCATAATACAAAAACACTTATACAAAATATACACAAACGAACAAACACACTAACAAACAAACAAACAAAAAGACATACAAAACAATTCAATACAAACCTTTTCCCTGAACGATGATATTCCGGATTACGAGATCGGTAACGATTCGAATGTATCGTCTCGGTAACTTTTCATTTTCGTTAAGAAAGGAGGAGCTGTCGTCGTCGAACGTCAGACGCTTTGTGAACGGACGCCGTACAGTCTGCATCAAGTCCACCTCCACTTTGTCCCAATCACTACTGTCTAAAACTGAGAAAGAAAGAGAGAGAGAAAGTGAAAAAGAGAGAGAGAGAGAGAAATTGAGGGAAAGAGTAAAGAACAAACAAGAAAACAAAGGAGAGAATAAAAAATAAACAGAGATGATTGCAGTTGTTTGTTTCTACAGTGAATGCATGTAAGAGTGAAAAACAAAACAGACACGCACGTGCGCACGCACACGCACACAGACACACACAGACTAACGCAAAGAATTATTAGAATCTGAAACAAAGACAATGACAGTCGTGATGAGATAGTAATGCAAGAGATCGACTGTCACGTTCAGCGTGCTATTCGATCGGTTGCCACAGAAGACATCACGAGTTGGGAAGAACTGCTGCGCTCCGTGAATCGTCAGTGGCTTTGAGTGGGCTATACTCAGTGATGGCTGGATTCCTGTATGTGTGTGTGTGTGTGTTTGTACGTGTGTGTGTATGTGTGTGTGTGTGTTGTGTGTGTCTTAGTACGTGTGTGTTTGTTGCATGCATGCGTGTGTTTGATTGCTGTTATAGGTATCGAATGTTTGTGTATGTGTATGTGTGTGTGTGTTTGTTAGTGTGTCTTGTGTGTGTGTGTCTTTGTACGTGTGTGTTTGTTAGTGTGTGTGCGTGCGTGCGTGCGTGTGTAAACTACCAACTTAAATGGTAGTTGACACATTTGAATGAGCCGAAGGTATTCATGCAGACGTATTCCTCCGGGCATATTCCCTCAATGAGACACTCATTCAAGTCTGCTCACAAGTAATTTCATAATAATTACGACCATAATAAGCTATACCAATAATAATAATAAAAATTATTGTTATTATTTTTAATTATTATTTTTATTATAACAGATAAGGAGAGAAACAGGTCCAGGAATGAACCTGGGCTAGATGATAAACGAACGAACGAATGAATGAATGAATGAATGAATGAATGAATAAATGAATGAACGAATGAATAAAAACAAAAAACCCGAGCAGGTGTTGTTGTAGATAGCCATGGTGGCGTTACACACACACTCGTTGAATACCACGTGGAAGGTGTTGATCGTGGTGCAAGTTGCGCCATCGGGGCATGGTGACCTCCTACCATCACACTCTTTATTTATCACCCGTTCATTCATTTATTCGTTCGTTCATTTGTTCATTTATTCTATCATTCACTCATTCACTCATTCATTCACACATTCATTTATCCTTTCCTCCGTATTTCTTTCATCCATCCATCCATCCATTCATCCATCTATCTATTCATTTACTCATTCATTAATTCATTCATTAATTCACTCATTCTCTAATTCATCCATCCATCCACCCATCCGACTGACTCGGTTCCATGCAGTATGGCGACGTTTGACCGGGCAAGCACCCAGTCCTGCAGAAGTGACTCAACCAACTGTTACTACACTTCGGCTGGTAGTCGTGGAAAACTTTCTTGAAAACTTGTGCGAGGAAGAGATCAATTTATTATTAATTATTATTATTATAACTATTATTAATAATTATTATTATCATTAATAGTAATATTAATAATTATTATTATTATTGTTGTTATTATTATGCTGAAATGATAATTTTCAATATTTTTACAAATTATAATCACCGACGGTCGGCATGATTCGTAAGTATAATACTCTGTGACGTCATTGTCACCGTTTTTAGTATTAAGTCAAATTACTGCTATTACGTCATTATCACTGATTCCTGTTACGTAGAAAATGATAGGGGGTGGAAGGAAGTAAGGGAGCAAGACCGCTGGCAGGAGTAATCACAGAGTGGGCTTTGAGGTTGTCGCCCTCCCCATATAACGTAAAATTTAGCTAGAGTTAGGGTAGATGTGGCCAACAATTTTTACCCTCAAGCTGATCGGGGAAGAATTTTTTCTTGGGCCGGATGAAGGGTAGAAGTTATTTAGCATATCAAATTAAATAATGATATTTATTTATGGGAAGAAATATTTATCAGCTATATAAATATTTAATTATTATCGAGAAACTTTGATAACTCAACAAATTGACCATAAATAATTATAATTGGACGTTTTTTTGACGAAATCATTTTGTGAGTATCTGGTTCTGCCTTAGTAGTAGCGATCCTAGACACAGCCAGCAAAAAGTGCGTCCTTCAATTTTGATCATCTGGTATTTTGTGGTATTTTTACTTACATTTACTAATGAAAATGTTTGCTCATAAATAAAAATTGAACTTAATATTACTCAATTTCTAGGTTACTATTAACTGCCAGTGCATAACCGCTGCTCTTTCCTCATCATAATGGTTGTCAGGTCAAAGATCTTTACATCCTTATTACGTCACAGACTTTCACATCACTATGACGTCACAGACCTCCACATCCCTCTTACGTTACAAACCTTCACATCACTATTACGTCACAGACCTACACATCACTATGACGTCACAAACCTTCACATCACTATGACGTCACAGACCATCACATCCCTATTACGTCACAGACCTACACATCACTATGACGTCACAAACCTTCACATCACTATGACGTCACAGACCTTCACATCCCTATAACGTCACAGACCTACACATCACTATGACGTCACAGACCTTCACATCCCTAATACGTCACAGACCTACACATCACTATGACGTCACAGACCTTCACATCACTATTACATAACAGACCTACACATCACTATGACGTCACAGACCTTCACATCACTATTACATCACAGACCATCACATCCCTTTTACGTCACAGACCTACACATCACTATGACGTCACAGACCTACACATCACTATGACGTCACAGACCTACACATCACTATGACGTCACAGACCTACACATCACTATGACGTCACAGACCTACACATCACTATTACGTCACAGACCTTCACATCCCTATTACGTCACAGACCTACACATCACTATGACGTCACAGACCTTCACATCCCTATTACGTCACAGACCTTCACATCCCTATTATGTCACAGACCTACACATCACTATGACGTCACAGACCTTCACATCCCTATTACGTCACAGACCTTCACATCCCTATTACGTCACAGACCTTCACATCCCTATTACGTCACAGACCTACACATCCCTATTACGTCACAGACCTACACATCACTATGACGTCACAGACCTACACATCACTATGACGTCACAGACCTGCACATCACTATGACGTCACAGACCTTTATAAACGGAAGCAAATTTGGTGCCGCCACACGACATTGGTAAGTCGGCACATTGGTGTGTACAAGATCCTCTGTGGTTAGTCATTCCGTCCTGCATGCTCATGCAGTAGCAGTCAGTCATCTGGTTGGTTGGTTTGTTTGTTTGTGTGTGTGTGTGTGTGTTTGTATGTTTGCGTGTTTGTTTACGTGTTTGTTTGTGTCATCATCATCATATTCTATCACACTATTATCATTCCACCATACCACATTTAACCATCACACTCTACCATCATTATTTCATCACGTTCCACCCCCCAAATTTCACCATCACACACTACCATCCTCATCCAATCACACTCCACTACCACCACCACCACTCACACTCCACTACCACCAACTACCTCCACCATCACCACCATCACCATTTCTTACGGCCAGGGCGAGAGCAAATTCATTTTTGCAGAACTCCATACACCTCTTCAGGTCTGCTCGCCTCATGGAATGGACCGTGAAACCCCGTCCTGATATCTGGTTGGTGGCAGCACACATCACGAAAACCGGGTAAACCTCATTCAATATATCGTCTGTTGTTGTTGTTTGTTGTTGTTGTTGATGTTGTTGTTGATGCTGTTGATGATGTTTTTGTTGTAGTTGATGATGTTGTTGATGTTGTTGTTGTTGTTGATGTTGTTGTCGATGTTTTTGTTGTTGTTGATGATGTTGTTGATGTTGTTGTTGTTGTTGATGATGTTGTTGATGTTGTTGTTGTTGATGTTTTTGTTATTGCTGCTGCTTTTTTGTTGTTTGCGTTGTCGAACTTGTTGTTGCTGCTGTTGTTGTTGGTAGTGGTGTGGTGTAGTTTTGTTATCGTTTGTATTGATGGCGTTGTCGATTTTGTTGTTGTTGTTGTTGCTCTTAATGTAGTTATTCTTAAAAACAGCGTGCCACCACAACAAAAACAATAGCAACACACACAGTCAAACAAACACACACACACATACACAACAAATAACAGTAACGAAAAAATACTACCTAACAAGAAAAATAATTACTAACTGTAGTAGATTGAGCTTTTGCTGCTGCCACCACAGAAGCTGTAGTGGTCGCTGCAGGTAAGGTTGCAGACTGATGTGTTGAGGGCGCCGTCATAGCCACTGATACACGAACAATTGTGGCCGGCCTGTTTAAAATTGTAGTTGTTTGTGGTTGGTGTAGTAGCTGTAGTAGCCACTGATGCATATACAATTGTGGCTGGCCTGTTTAAAATTGTGGTTGTTTGTGGTTGGTGCTGTGGTTGATGTAGTAGCTGTAGTAGCCACTGATGCATGTACAATTGTGGCCGGCCTGTTTAAAATTGTGGTTATTTGTAATTGGTGTTGTGGTTGGTGTAGTAGCTGTAGTAACTACTGGTGCATGTACAATTGTAGCCTGCTTGTTTGAAATTGTGGTTGATGTAGTAGCCGTAGTAGCCACTAATGCATATATAATCGTGGCCGGCCTGTTTAAAATTCAGGTTGTGTAGTTGATGTAGTAGCTGTAGTAGCCACTGATGCAAAAACAGTTGTAGCTGGCTTGTTTGAAGCTGTGGCTGTTTGTTTTAAGCGTGCGTGGTAGGTGCTGTGGTTGATGTAGTAGTCGTTTTGGCAATGGTAGTTGGATGAATTTGGTTTTTGGATTAATGAATGAATAAATGTGTGGATGAATGGATGATTAGATGGATGATTAAATAAATGAACAGATCAATAAATGAATGAATCAATAAAAGAATGAATGAATGTGTTAGTGTAGCGATAATCACTTCATCACGTGATAACGTGATGAAGTGATTTAGGGTGGTGTAGCAGTGGCTTGCGTTTCATTGAACATGTTCTCAAAAACTCCTCTTACAGTCAAACCAATGATAGCCTCGTTTTTTTCCGCGCAGTATTCCATGCATTCCGTCATCGAAGATACCGATATCGATCCTATAGACGGTATCGGTTTCGTTTCGAAATAGCAACCGAGATAGCGATCATGTTCACTGGTAACTGGATTCGTAAACGAGCAAGTTGGTTGGATTTTGGATGGATTGATAGATGGATGAATTTGGTTTTGGGATTAATGAACGAATGAATGAATGTGTGGATGAATGGATGATTAGATGGATGATCAAATAAGTAAGCAGATCAATAAATGAATGAATCGATAAAGGAATAAATGAATGTGTTGATGAGAATAGATGGATGAATGAATGAATTATTAAATGGACATTTAAAAAAATAATTGAATGAAATAATGAATGAATTAATGAATGAATTAATGAATGAATGGATAAAAAATGTTTAGATGAATGGACAAACAAATAGATCAAAGAATAAATAAACGATTGCATGAATGAACGTGTATAAATCTTTCAATGTGTTTTTCCATTATTCTAGTAAAAAATCCCGTTAACAAATTTTTATCAACCATCTCAGAAACCATTAAAAAATACAAAATTATCTCACTACCAGCTTTAAAACCATCCAAAACCACCAAATTTCTTTACCAAACAACCCAAAGCCACCAAATTTCTTTACCACTTCCAAAAAGCCCCTCAAAAAAACCAAAAATGCCCTAAATTGCCAAACCAACTTTTGCCAAAAGCTTCCACTTCAGTGATGTTCATCGTGTCGTCTATGTTGATCCTGACGCAGTGTATTTTGACATTAGGAACCTCAGGGCAATCCAGCCTCACCGGTCTCTTGTAAGAGGCCACGGCATTCCTCAGAGAAGAGCAGTTGTAAGTTGTATTCGGCATGATTGGCAAGGAGCATTTAGTTTGTGATATGCTTCCTGTGTAGGTGTCATACCCTATGGTGTTGTTCATTGTGCTGTTGTTTATACGTGCTAAGTGAGAGTTATAGTACTATCAAGTAATAATACTGTTAAATAGTAGCAACACTAGATGTAATAAAACTACCGCAAACGCACGCACGCACGCACAAACCATCCCATACAAACCAAAAAATATACAAAATTTTGTCTAACTTCTTGAACTGCGTTTAAAGAAAAAAAGTACGAGATATTTAATTTTGTGTGAAAGAATGATGTCTATGGTGTATGTTCTGTGACTCGCAACCGAACCAGCGATGTCTAGCAACCAATCGAAAAAAACACTGATCAAGGGGCCGTCATCGAGTTTGTGTGGCATGCGATAGATGGCGTTCTTTGACGCTGTGATGATTTTCTTGAAGGCTGTGGTGGGATGATGATGATGACGACCGCGATGACGATGATGATGATGATGAAAATGATGATGATGAAAATGATGATGATGAAAATGATGATGATGAAAATGATGATGATGATGATGAAATACCAACGATGACGATTGTAATAGAAAGATGATGATGATGATGATGAGGACAATGACGATGATGATGACGATTTTACTAAGATGATGATGATGATGACGATGGTGAAATGGAATGGTGACGAAGAAAAACTCCTCACGATGGCAAGTGCCCGTGTTCTCGTTCATGTAGTAGTTGTACTTGCATGAACATGTCGTCACCACAAATTTGTTGAGGTCGTCGTAGTGGCAGCGCTGGTCGGCGGGGCAGTGGCCCTCGCAAACTAGGTCACGGGGACATAAATTATGTTAATGAGTAGTGAGTAATTATTTTGGAGGTAAAATGAGTAGTGATGATAGTAATAATTTTAATAATAACAACAAGTGGAAGAAGAAGAAGAAGAATGATATTTATAACGACAATGAAGAATAAAAAAATTAAGATAATAATAATAATAAAAATAATAACAAATAATAATAATAATAATAATAATAATAACAATAATAATAATAATAATAATAATAACGACAACAATGATATTATTATTATTGAATAATAAAAATTATGAATTTTAACCAGGCTGGGTGCATTCCTCGCCCGTCCAAGATGGCTCACATTTGAAACACTTCCTGACATCGTCGCCGGGTATCTCACAGTGGGTGGGGGGAGCAGTTACGTTCACGGTCAAAACTTTTTAGGGGGGTGGGAGAGTAAAACAATAGGGGTGACAACGGTGATGATGCTGATGATGATGAAGGTGATGATGATGAATGTGATGGTGATAATGAAGAAGATGATGATGAAGGTGATGATGATGATGAAGATGATGATGATGATGAAGGTGATGATGATAAAGATGGTGATGATGAAGGTAATGATGACGATGAAGGTGATGATAATGAAGGTGATGATGATGATGAAGATGATGGTGATGAAGATGATTATAGCGATATGATGGTTTTGTTTGGTGACTAACTTTAAAACAATAAGGGTGACGATGATGGTGACGAAGATAATAATGATGAAAATGATGATGAGATTTGAAGGGTGACTAACTTTCATAGACACTTATGTAGGACAGCCCCCCACACATGTTGGGAGGGCCGGTGGCACTGCCAACACTAGGGCACGGCTTGCAGAAGCCCGTTTCGTTCAGTAATCTGGCACTCTGGTTGTAGATGTACGAGCAAGCACACCAGTTTGTGTACTGAAGTATGTGTTTTTAAAGTACCTCGTATTTGCTGGTGTCTTTGTTGTGATCTTACAAGTGATGAGCACTGTATGATTATCCAACCGAATAATATAGATTAAATAAAATTTTTAAATCAATTAAATCAAATACAAGTTAATACATTTTGATACAATTTCATACAAATGTACACAAATTTATACGAGATTATACATATAAACCCAATCTTACACAAACTCATAAAGTACACACATACTAAAACGTGTGTATATAAACTGATACAAACAGATACAAATATACGAACAAACAAATACAAAATAGTATACAAACAAACCAAACCTCGATACCGAAGTAGTAGTAATTCCTTTCCATGCAAAATTGGGAGCATTGTTCCAAAGTCAACTCCATAATCTTCCTATAGGAGAACATGGTGATGTTGACGTCATTGTAGCAGCCTATGTACCTCACACCGTGGTATTTTTTCACTGGCATTTTCATAATTTTACAACAATCAGACAGGCAATCAGACAAACAAACAAATGGCAAACAGACAGACAAACAAACAGACAGACAAACGAACCAACAAATAGACAAACAAAACAACAGACAGACAAACAAACCATCAGACAGGCAAACAAAACAACAGACAGACAAACAAACCAACAAACAGACATACAAACCAACAGATAGACATTCTTGTTTGTTTAGACAAACGATCAGACAGACAGACAGACATGGAGAGAAAAAGACACACTTACCCCTATAGACAATGTAGACATCATCACCACCACAAAAGGCATACATGCCATGACAAGGTTTCTGGCAATGGTAGATGGCCAATTTTTTGGTGAAAAATGATAAACACAAGCATTCTAGGTTTACCTGTTGTTGATGATGATAATAATGACGAAGACGATGATGATGATGACGAAGACGATGATGATGATGACGAAGACGATGATGATGATGACGAAGACGATGATGATGATGACGAAGACGATGATGATGATGACGAAGACGATGATGATGATGACGAAGACGATGATGATGATGACGAAGACGATGATGATGATGACGAAGACGATGATGAAGACGACGTTGATGATGATGACGATGACGCACATACATGATAGACGATAAATATATAAAGATGAAATGAGGACGACGATGATGATGAGCAAATTGTAATCACCCTCCAGGAAAAAAAGTTGTGATCATGGCAGGCTCTATTACATTGGGCCATCGTCGAAATATGATGCGTAGTTGCAGATATGGTCACATTAACGAAGCAGCCGACAAAGTATTTGTGCATCAGTTCTGAAAATGCGTGCGTGTATATGTATGTATGTATGCGTGTGAGAGTGTGTATGTGTGTGTGATTGTATGTGTGTGTGTGATTGTGTGTGTTTGGGTGTGTGATTGTATGTGTGTGTGTGTATGTGTGTGTGTTTGTGTTTGTGTATGTGAGGGTATGTATGTGTGTGTATGTGTGTGTGTGTGTGTGAATATGTATGTATATGTGTGTGATTGTGTGTGTGTATGTGTTTGTGTGTGTGTATATGTGTGTTTGTGTGTGTGTGTGTAATAATAGTAACAATAGCAACAACATAATTTCGATAAGAAACACAACAATAATAACAACAAATAGCTCCTTTCTCTCCCACTAGCTCTTTTTTTAGTAAACATAATATTTTGTCGATTAATTGTTTATACATTTATTTTACAGCTATTTTTGTATTCAAATTCTTAAATAATTTACTTCCCTCCTTTTTTTCTAACTTTTTTACACTCAGTGAATCTGTTCAAACTCTCAAAACTAGACACACCACTATCTTTTACTCAGTAAAAACTCGCCTTAAACTCATCTCTACAAGTTTAAAAACAACCGGCCCTAAAATTTGGAAATTATTTGTGCCTCATGCCATTCATAACATAACAAACAAGCAACTCTTCAAAAAAAGGTTGCAATCTCAGCTTTACTTACTTCACCCCGACACCACCATCTAACGATTTATATACATTAATATATAGCTGTTGTTTAAATATGAATAGAAGTGTGGGTGTGTTGTGCGTGCGTGTGTGTGGTGCGTGTGTGTGGTGCGTGTGTGTTTTTGTCTGTCCGTTATTATTATGATTATTTGACTGGTTCAGAAGTATTATCTGAATATATTTCATTAGAGTTAACATTTTTATAAAATTTCGATATAGTTTTTGAATGCATTTGAACGCCGAAATTTAGTTTTTTAATTTTCTAACCTTTGAACCTTTATGTTTATTAATGACTTAGTTAAGGGTGGCCTCTCCACAAGTTTATTTTAAACTTATTTGGTCCTCTATAATGAAAATAAAATAAAATAAATAAAAAAATAAATAAATAAATTATAACAACAACAACAACAAAAATAATAATAATAACAACAAATTATAACGACAACAACAACAATAAACACAACAGCAAAATCTATCAAATACTTACCGAAACCGGTACCGACAATATTTGCAACGAATGTTCCGGCACTTCTCAGGGTGATATGAACGGCGTTTCCAAACAAATGCTGGACACTGCAGTTGAAGGTCGGTTCAGTGCATGGAATACTCTCATTGTCGAATAGGCTCTCTATCTCCACACTGGATATTGCTTTGTGTGTGTGTGCGTGTGTGTGTGTCCCTGTCTGTGTGTGTGTCCGTGTCTGTGTGTGTATTTGTGTGTCTGTGTGTGTGTGCGTGTGTGAGTCTGAGTGGCAGCGTGTGTAATTAATTAAGAGAGGTGATTGAAATTATATCAGTGAACTAAGTTATCTGGAGAAAACTATTTCATTTACATAGGAACAAAACAAGCTACACACTCACACACACACACACTCAGATACACACACACGTACGCACTCAGACGCACATCAAACGCACGCACACACACACAAACTTACAGGATATACTATCGTTAACTTTAACGCTCGTCACGCTGAAATAATCTAGGAGATAGATTGAAATTTTGGACACGCCAGCGGAGAATTCGAAAGAGGTTTCTATATTGTTGTCTACGGCTTGAGGGGCTCGCCTGCCACCCGCGATGGCGATTTTGTGAAGAAAAATATTTGTTGGGTCTGGTTCTACAACTGGTCGATTGTTGTGTTTGTTGTTGTCGTTGTTGTTGTGTTTGTTGCTGTTGTTGTTGCTAATGTTGTTGTTGTTGTTTCTGTTGTTGTTGTTGTGTTTGTTGTTGTTGTTGTTGTGGATTTTTGTTATCATTTTATCATCACTATCCTCAACGACAGCACTGTTTTCATCATCATCACCATCATCATCATCATCATCATCAGCTTCATCATCATCATCACCATCATCATCACCACCACCACCATCATCATCATCACCATCATCATCAGCAGCAGCAGCAGCAGCATCATCATCTTCATCATCATCATCAGCTTCATCATCATCGTAACCCGGTTCTCGGACGCAATGATATGAATCAATAGCACTGAGGCAAAGTTCGGTCGGGCAGTCACTGGCCATTGTTTTGCACCATTCAAATTCTGTTCAGTTGTTGTTAAAGTGTCTGTGTGCGTGTGTCTGTGTGTGTGCGTGTGTCTGTGTGTGTGCGTGTGCCTGTGTGTGTGCGTGCGTCTGTGTGTGCGTGTGGCTTGCACGTGCATAGCAAATGTGCGTGTATGTATACACATACGCTTGTGTAAGTGTGCGAACCCCTTCAATCGTAACCTACTTCACCGATATAGCGTATCGTCCATGATATAGTATCCCATCGAAATGTACCTACAAATAGACCGTCTCGTAAGTGGCGTATCGTATCGTGTCGCATCGAAATGAACAGTACCTGAACAAGACTGAGACTCTATGTGGAAAACGTCAGGTGATGGGCAAACGCATTCGTAAAAGTTCCTCCAATCGGATAAGTAGGAAAGATAGGTACCTATGCCTTCACATGAGCAAGTCGTGAAACCACATGCTGATGAAAAAGAAGAGAAGAAGATGTTGATGAAGCGGAAGATGATGATGAAGAAAATGACGATGATGATGATGATGTTGAAGTTGATGGTATGGTGGTGATGGTATGGTGATGATTGTAAATATCAAAAAAAACCGCATGCTGATGAAAAAGTAGAAGATGATGATGATGATGAAGAAGATGATGATGACGATTATGATTGGTGATGGTACTGTGGTGATTGTAAATATTAAAAAAAAATGATGATCTATGAGAAGTGATCATCATAATCATCATCGTCACCATCGTCACCATCGTCACCATCGTCACCATCGTCACCATCGTCACCAACGTCATCATCACGTGACTAACGGTCGCACAGCTGTTTGGCCCAACCCACAGGGTACAAATGTACGTTGAAGCAAGCGTCATAGCCCTCCTTGTATATGATCTCATCTGGAGGTGATGATGATGATGATGATGGCGGAGTGTGTGACGATGATGATGATGATTAGGATGATGCGTGAGTGTGTGTGTGTGTGTGTGTGACGAT
>NW_008703782.1:1302493-1308195 GCF_000326865.2 Helobdella robusta | reverse complement strand
GTTCTACGTTTTTGACGTCATCACCAACATTGTCATCATCCTCCTCCTCCTCCTCCTCCTCATCATCATCATCATCATCCTCCTTCTCATCATCATTAACACCTTTAACGATATCTCTGGTATCATTACGATCACAATCACTTCCACGCCATCATCATCATCATCATCATCACCACAACAACAACAACAACAACCACCACCCTCATCATCATCATCATCATCATCATCATAACCCTGAGAGCGACGTAAGGATGTGCGTTGCATGCCTCCTGACACATATTCCTCGTCATCCCCAGACCAGCCACCAGCTGGCGGTTAAAAACTCGGAAACAACCGATGTAAATGTCTTCATTCATTCCTGACCACGTGATGATAGTGGCACGGATAGATACAAATCAATAGATACAAATCAATAGATACAGATCAATAGATACAAATCAATAGATACAAATCAATAGATACAGATCAATATATACAAATCAATAGATACAAATCAATAGATACAAATCAATAGATACAAATCAGTAGATACAAATCAATAGATACAGATCAATAGATACAAATCAATAGATACAAATCAGTAGATACAAACCAATAGATACAAATCAATAGATACAAATACACAGATACAAATCAATAGATACAAATCAATAGATACAGATACACAGATACAAACACCTCAAACACCAACATACTGGCTCCGAATATTTCAAAACTCCGAAACTTTATATCATCGTGTAATGGCATCTCAAATAAGACGTTCTGAAGTATTTGAGTTGGTTCCTCGTCTGCGTATATCACAACTGTATAATGACTCTGGAGACTTTGGTTGCCATCTAGAATGTTGTAGTCGTATCGATGGCCCCCGATGGTCAGCGACAAACCCGACGTTTCTGTGGAGAGAAAGACGAAAATTGAAATGCAGCAACGATTGTTGAAGCGAGTCAGCTCGGTCATTCAAAGGTGTGTGATTTATATAGAAAACTAGAAACATAATTTGTATTTTCTGTTACGGTGGCCATGCTCGATGAATTTCAATAAGAATTCTATCATGGTCAGCCCGCTTCTTATCATTAAATTCTTTTTTTTTAGATTTTATGGAGCAAATAAAATTTCGTTTCGTTTCGTAGAGGTGCCGTGTCTTTCTTATTACGCACCGACATGATTCGAATACTGTCTGTTTCGATTCGAAACTGAACAAACGCCGTGTGTGCGTGCGTGCACGTGTGTGTGTGTGTTTGATGCAGCAGCAGACAAATTTGTATGTACGTGCGTTTGCCGTGCTTTCCTGAAAGCATACGCACAGGCAGACACGCAAACAAACAAACAGACAGACAAACATACAAACTAACTTGTTAAACTCTGGACAAAAGTCATCACTATGTACCTAATCCCTGTATGAAAACTCAGACGTAAATTTAGAGCTGTAGCTCTGCGGAAAAGCGTCCCCTCCAAGTTACGCTCATTAACTATGATGTCGCCAAGTTTGAACCTTCGTCCCAGATTAACCCTCAAAACATCCGGGTCTCCCGGCTCCAATTCTGATTGGTCGATGCAAATAGAAAAAAATAACAATAAGAAAGAGAACAATTTTGTTTTTCAGCCCAAAGTAAAAATAAAAACGTATTAATAATAACAACAACAACAACATTAACAACAACAATAACAACAACAACAATAATAACAGCAACAACAATAATAACAGCAATAACAACAACAATAACAATAGTGACCTATGCAGACTCGTCTAGACCAATGGTAGAAGAACCCGAAAGGGCATATACATTCGCCCCTGGCCATTAGTCGGTTATAAATCATAACATGTAGACAGCGGCCTACACACAAATTGTTCGGATCCGTGCAATCTGGCCGATAGATTTGTAATTAATTATTATTAAAGTTTGTGATTGTCATATATTGTCATAATTAATAATTATAATTACTATTATTAGTAATATTATTATCACATAACTTAACATTCACTCACTTGCTCACTCATTCACTAACTCACTCACTCACTCGCTCGCTCACTCACTCACTCACTCACTCACTCACTCACTCACTCACTCACTCACTCAATCAATCAATCAATCAATCAATCAATCAATCAATTACTCACCCACTCACTCACTCACTCGCTCACTCACTCACTCACTCACTCTCACTCACTCACTCAATCACTCACGCAATCACTCACGTAGATCATGATAATGATTATGATAATGAGATGATGATGATAATATTTCACTGACTGAGAATATTACAGGATGTTCCGCCCCAGCCAGGCTCACATGTGCACCTTCTGCTTGAATCCATGTTACCCGTGCAGTGCAACTCGCTGGGAATTATCCTGTACCTCACTGATGATGGTGGTGATGATGAAGAAGAGAAAGATGATGACCATGGTGATGGATGGGATGATGGTGATGGGATGTGATGATGGTGAGGTTTGTAATGATGGTGGTGATGGATGGGATGATGGTGATGGTTTTAATGATGATGATCAACGACAACATCAACCTCATCAATCATCATCAACAACAACAACAACAATCATCAACATCAACAACAACAACAATCTTCAACATTAACAACAACAACAACATCAGCAACAACAACAACATCAACATCAACAATCATCAACATCAACACCAACAATCTTCAACATCAACAACAACAACATCAGCAACAACAACAACATCAGCAACAACAACATCAACATCAACATCAACAACAACAACTCCTAATTAGAACCACGTCCCAAACGCTCCACCACTCAACAACGACTGACGCGCGTAAACGTCTGCGTGTCTTTTCCCGCCACAAAATTGGGTTGCGTTCCCGACGCATGTTTCGTTGCAGTCAACTGCTCTGTTGGCTGAGAACTCATTAAAGAATGAGTTCCCACAGTAGCATAAATTACCATTCTGGGGTTATTATCATTATTGATATCATAATTATGATTATTATTATTATTGTTATTATTATTATTATTATTATTGTTATTATTATTATTGTTATTGTTATTATTATTAATATTATTACGATACGGAGATAGTGTGATATCATGATATAGTCGTTTGCATGATACTGATACATTTATTTGTATCACTCCGATCTCACTACAGTACACAGTATCTTCAAACTTAAAAACGCAGGAATTGCAGTAATAGTAGTTGCAGTACCAGTAGCAGCAACAGTAGTAGCAGCAGTAGAAGTAGTAGCAGCAGTAGTAGTAGCAGCAGCAGTAGTAGTAGCAGCAGTAGCGGCCGGGCGACTAAAACATAATAAATAACCTGTAGCCCAGCGTAGTACCAACCGGCGTCGTAACAAAAATTCATGCAGTAGGTGGCAGTCATGATGTGGCCAGTGCGGTCAAAACCGTCAGGGCCGTAGAGGTGCGTGTAGTTGCGGAAGTTGGACGAGGCAAACGGGTTGAAGAGGCAACCCAAGTACTTCTCCGTCTTCTCCGTATCAACTAGAGCCATTTGGAGTAATTTTTCTAGTTGAAATACACGTAATTCTGACAGAACAAACTATTTTAAAGTCAGTTTAGAAGTTTCAAACGCGTAAAATAATGGCAGTAGAGAAAAAATAACACACACAACACACACATACACACACAGAATGACACAAAACTAAAAGATATAAGCATGATTAAATTCAAGCGATTCAATAAAATGGACAAAATAAAAGAATACAGAACAGAAGAGAGTACCGCGAAATACGGAGTAGAATTCAGGCGCCCCACAATACATCCTTCCATAAGTGCATTTGGAACCACAGTGGTAGGATGGAACGGCCTTCGTCGGCCTGGTGTTGCCCCAAAAACAGTTATTTTCACCCTTAAAATATAAGTATTAATTCATCTGAGTCTGTTTCAATCATTCATTTATTCATTCACTCATCGTTTTATTCATTTGTTCATTCATCGCACACCCTTTTTTTCACTCATTCACTCATTCATTCACTCACTCAATTAATCAATCATTCACTCACTCACTCACACACTCACTCCACTCACTCACTCACACACTCACTCCACTCACTAACTCACTCACACACTCACTTCACTCACTCACTCACTCACTCACTCCACTCACTCACTCACTCACTCACTCACTCACTCACTCACTCACTCACTCACTCACTCACTCACTCACTCACACACTCACTTCACTCACTCACTCACTCACTCACTCACTCACTCAATCAATCAATCAATCACTCAATCACACCAATGAATGAGTAAAACAACTTTGAATGCGTAGTAAATGGATGAAGATTCCAGGCTGAATCGTTCACATTCAGCCAACGAAGCGGCAGGTCTCCTGCTAGAACCAGGTCCGTCTATGAAGCAGCCCAGATAGTTCACCTCAGCGTGAAATACTTTGTTCGAGTTTTAAATGAAGTTAAGGAATCAATCAGTGATTCGCTATACGTTGAGTTGATTGATTAAAAAATCAGTCAGAACTAAGAGATCGGAAGTGAGAATGAAGAAATAACAGCCTAACAAATATAAATCGAGGGGAAAATAAAGTCAAACAAGTCGAAAAAGTTATTATATTGAGAGAAAAACGAAAAAATACCAGCCAGCAGAGGCCAAGAGAAAACTTAAAACGAAACTAAACCGTGCAAAAAAATTAAGAAATCGAAAGTAAAAGCGAAAAAATACCAGTCAAAAAAAAGAAATCGAAAGAAAATTTAAAAAAAAAAAACAAGAAAAAGAAAGTAAAAACGGAGACAAATCACAAAACCTCTCCCACTGGCCGTCAGTTTGATTAAAAAGCAACTGATCAAAACATCCATTATCACCCAGTCTCCGATGGCGCCAGAGCAGTCATAATATGTCGGCCGCCTGAGACAGCTCTCCGTGTGTCCAGTTCTCTCGTAATAGACCGAGAATCTTAGGCCATAGAAATCTAGTCCAAAAGGCGATGATGATGTCAAAGACGTTTTTGTCAATGATGACGACGATGGTGATGTTGTTGATTATGATGATGAGGACAATGATGTTGTTGTTGTTGTTGATAATAATAAGGACAATGATGAAATTGTTGTTGTTGTTATTGTTGATGTTGTTATTGCTGATGTTGTTGTTGTATAGTGGCGATGATGGTGATGTGAGTTGTTGTTGATGGTAGCGGTGATGATGGTGATGATGAGGCTGAGAAATATAAATGATGAGGTTATGTTGTCAACATTCAATCCAACTAAACAACAACTAATATTAATACTACAAGACATCAACCAATACAACAACAACAACTACTACTACATTAACAACAACATCAACAACAACATTACCACCATCAACAACAACAACAACAACCTTCTCCCGCACTAGCAACCGCCATAATACTATCAACCGTGAACACACTTAGCAATGCAATCTTATATACATTAGGCCCATTAAGCCATAAGGGTCCTAAGGTCCAGCCCGGAAATGGCTCATCTGCTGGGCGGGTGTGGGCCGTACTCATATCACTATATATGTATTTCCTCAAAATCTGCCCGTGCAGTGTTAGAGGTTTCAAGTAGAGAATGTTGCCAGTCTCGTAACTGATTACTACGGTGGGAAGAAGAACAACAACAACAATAATAATAATAATAACAACAACAACAATAATAATAATAATAAGTTATTAAAGTATATATTACCATCATCGCCATCATCATCATCATCATAATCATCATCACCA
>NW_008703782.1:1247576-1297576 GCF_000326865.2 Helobdella robusta | reverse complement strand
TCAACAAATCAACCATCTATCTAATTAACCAACCAACCAACCAACCAATCCAATCAACCAACCAACCAATCACAAAACTCACAAACCTTTACAACTCCCTCCTTCTAAAAGGCTACCAGGTTGACAAAGACACTCGGTCAAGCTGTGGTAGCCAATACTACTCGTCAAACATCTGTGACCAGGCTGACATTCGACACCCAACTTACAATCTAAAATGACGTCACGATGATGTCATAAGTCGTCATCATCACCGCCATCATCATCATCAGCGTCGTCGTCATCATCATAATTATCATTATCGTCGTCATCATCGTTATTCTCATCTTCCTCATCATCATCGTCATCATCACATCATCATCATCGTCATCATCATCATCATCACATCATCATCATCGTCGTCGTCGTCATCATAATTCGTCATGATGTAATATAATGGCGGTGATGAAGTAGATGATGTGATGGTAATGATGACGATGACGTCATGACGTTGGTGATTAGAGTTAATTAAAATTGATTTAATTAAGAAATAAATAAATTTATTTTACTTCAGTTTTTGAAAAAAAAAATTAAACAAACTAACCCGGGATATCACACTTGAAACCTCTTAAGCTGTTACTATTGCAGTTGTCATCACAAATTTCGAGGTGTCTGTAGGTAGTCCGCGGACAGTTTGGTGGTTGATTTCGTTTGTGGTGGTACAACGAGGGTTGAAAATTTACTGTGTGTGTGTTTGTGTGTGTTGTGTGTTTGTGTACGTGTGTGTGTGTGTGTGTGAGTCTGTGGTGTGTGTGTGTGTGTGTGTGTGTAAGTATAACCGCACTGTGGATGAAAAGCGTAAACTAGCTAAAAATTTCAACAGATTTGTGTTTAAGTATGCCAGTGTGTGTGTGTGTGCGTGTGTGTTTGTGTGCGTGCGTGTGTTAGGGTTAGGGTTAGTGTGTGTTTGTGTGCGTGCCCTAACTTTTGTAAACATCGGTATAATTATACCCTCCGCAGTTCTTGGACGGGTCACCAGAGCAGCTGACCATGCAGTTGCTATCTGGACCGACACCTTCGTGATGGTAGGTGTATCCACATTTGCATAAAGCTCCATACTGATTGGTTGTTGGGTTGTTGTTTTTTTTTTAAATGACACTTACACACGCTTTCACACACAGACATACACAGAGACACACACAGACATACACACACACACACACACACACACACCTGGAGAGCAAAATAATTGTAGGACTCCAGACATATTTCAAAACAAATGTCAACTGTCATGTTGAGCCTTATGGAACTGACGAGAAAATGACTTCCTGATTGGCGGTCCAACACACAGCCAACGCGCGCCACCGTGGTTGTCATCTTGCTCCTAACTGAAATCAAATGGCAAAAATTGATTAACATAGATGCAACAACAACAACAAAAACAATAACAACAACAATAATAATAATAACTGGCGATAATAGAGTAAAAATCCGTTGACCCCATGAGCATGTTTAAATCTCCGGAGTTGCAGTGGAATGATGGGATGGCACGTCCAAAACTGTTCACGCATGCACAGGTCTCATACTTCTGCAAAGATGGCATTAAAGGGTTACTAACGCCGTTGGGACGTTTTGTCATGGGAGGGCCTCTGCCCCAGAGGGTAAGCCCAAAGTCCGAGGGTTTTTTGTTTCGGGGATTTTTGTCCCAAGACTAAAAAATAAAACTGCTACGAAGAACACTGTAGACCTCAATAACAAAATATTTAATGAGATTTATGACGACGAAAACAGTATTACCAGCAACAAAATCAACCACAATATTTACTCAATCTCTAGAAATATTCATTCCTTCATCTATTCATCCAGTCATTAATGTACACATTCAATCATCCATTCATCCATGAATCATTATTTCATCCATTGGTCCATTCACTAATTCATGAATGCAAGCACATTACAGCGATAACAACGATAGGGGTACGGACTTTGACGGAATAGAAGGCGTGATTCGTCCGGGCGCAAATTCTGCTACACTCCATGAAGTCTTCAATTTCTTCGAAACTGTAATAATATTCACTTCCATCGGTTACAACGTCAGTCACACAACCCATGAAGAGAGGATACAACTGCTCGAAGGCTCTATCAACTGCAAGTTACGATATTTATTATTTCTTCCTTCCTTCCTTCATTCATTCATTCATTCATTCATTTGTTCTTTCATTCATTCATCTATTGATTCATCCATTTATTTTTTCGGTAATTTTAATTTAATAGAGCAAATAAAATATCCTGCCGTTTCGTTTCGTTTCGTTTGCACATCCAAGCATTCATCAACTCAAGCAACTCATCCATTGAGAGATAACACAACGAACCGCTAGTGAACGTAAAACCGATTGGAGATATAAAAAAGTTCGCAGAGTCTATCGGATCAGGAAGTTTTGTCAGTTCGAGTATCAAGTAACGACTCAACCTATTACCTGAGCATGTCAGTGGCCCAGTTGGAGCCGTGGAACTACACATCTCTCTATTGCTTGAGTCGTACAGAGCAACTTTGCCTGTACGTGTGTGTGTGTGTGTGTATGTGTGTATTTATGTGTGTGTGTATGTGTGTGTGTGTTTGTATTTGTATTTATGTTTGTGTTTGTGTGTGAAGGGTCGTTTTTCGTACCCTATGTGTTTTGTTAGTATCGCTGGAGCAGTTGTCATTAGGGCGTAATGTGAGGTGTGTGTATTTGAACAAATAAATGAAAAAATCATCTTTTTATAACACAAACTCATTCGTCCATTTGATCAATAATTTACTAATTCATCAAATCATTCATTCATTCATTCATTCATTCATCCATCCATCCACCCATCCATCCATCCATCCATCCAACCATCCATCCATCCATCCATCCATCCATTCATTCATTCATTTATTCATTCATTCATCCATTCATTCACAACTAACTTAGGATAACATCACTGCCGCGCGGTGTCCAGTAGTTAACATTTTCAACAAATTTTTCTTCGTTCAAATCGATCAGCAATTTGAATGAAGTAGCAACTGTTTGTGCCAAAAACATCATCATCATCATCATCATCATCATCAACGTCATCATCATCTTCTTCTTCTTCTTCTTATCTTCATCATCATTTTCATCTTCATCATTATCATCATCTTATCTTCATCATCATCATCATCTTCTTCCTCATCAACGTCGTCATCATCATCATTATCATCATCATCATCTTCTTCTTCTTCTTCTTATCTTCATCATCATTTTCATCTTCATCATCGTCATCATCATCTTCATCGTTATTATTATCATCATCATAATACTGTAAACAGTAATACTTATTGACGGTGATAGGAGCACCGGTAGTAGTAGTGGTAGTAGTAGCAGTGGTAGTAGTTGCAGTAGTGATAGTAGTAGTAGTTGTAGTAGTAGTAGCGATAGTAGTAGTAGTTTTAGTAGTAGTAGTAGTAGTTGTAGTAGTAGTAGTGGTAGTAGTGGTAGTAGTAGTAATAGTAATGGTAATAGTAGTAATTGAGGTGGTAGTAGTGATAATGAAAATTATTAACCACGGGTGAAGTTCAAATTTATAGATTCAACATCCCATGCCAAATGCCCTGATGTGTAAAAAAAAATAATAATAATTATTATTATTATTATTATAGATATTTTTATTATAGTTATTAATTATTATTTACCAATAATTTTATTGTCATCATCATCATCATCATTATATCTATTATCATTATTATTATTATTATAGTATTTATTGCGAGAGAAACAATGTATAATTAAATATATCTTTCACTCCTATGCACTTGCAGCGTCATCGAGCTTAGGAGGATCGTACATTTCATTAAAACTCAATTTTTATTAAACTTCATTTCTTATTTCTTATTATTTCGAATTGTATTTTGTCGATTGAATAAATAAAATATGTTCACATTAGTATTATTACTTCTACTATTATTATTATTATTAATTATTATTATTATTATTATTATTATTATTATTATTTAGAAGAGAGATAAAAAACCAATGTTAGGCAAAATAAGAGGTTCTGTCATAACTGGCCATTTGACCTCTGTGACGTAGAAAAAATATTTTAAATTATTTATAATTGTTTTTAATTAATTATAAATAATTATAATTAATTACACTACGAAAGACTACTATCAATCAATCATTCATTCAATCTTTCAATCTTTCAGTCAGCCATATCAGTTTATTCATTCGCTCACTCACTCACTCACTCACTCACTCATTTATTCATTCATTCATTCATTCAATCATTTAATCATTTATTCATCCATTCATTCATTCATTCAACCAATCAATCATTCAACCAATCAATCATTCAATCAACCAATCCCAAACGTGTATTATTTGTGTAGCAGATGTATGACTCAAGGGTATCGTAGCATGAGGCCGGGTCACAGATCCCAGGTACCAAGAGACATTCGTTAAACACTTTTTCAAATGATGGACAGATAGAAAATAAAAAATGAGTGAATGAATAAATGGATAGATGTATGGATGAATGAATGAACGAACGAACGAACAAATGAATGAATGAATAGATGGATGGATAAATGTATGGATGGATGGATGAATCGATAGATGGATAGATGGATGGATGGATAGATGGATGAATGTATGAATGCATGACCTACTGGTTAGATAGACGAGTCCGACTATTTATTCATTCGTCTATCTATGAATTAATTTTTCTCTGCCCATCCATTCATCCGCCCGTTCATTCATTCATTCATTCACCCATCCAATCATGCAGTCACCCGTGCAATTAACCATCACACTTCACTTCTGCACACATAAATCGAATGGGAACTGACGAAAAAAAAAGGCAATAATAAAAATAATTATCATCTCCAATTTGTAATAGTATTAACGACAAACTGACCAATGCATAGGCTATCAAAATAAGGATCGTAATAGCCCAGATTGCAGAGGCACTCGCCCAAAACCTGGCCACCGACGTTTGTCGTCACGCACCGATGCGAGCACAGGCGACCACTACACGGGCTGACTGATTTTAAGTTATAAAAGAATTAATAATTATAAAATTGTTATTAATAATTAATTAATGTTTATTTTCACTGTGACTTAATCTTTTGCGTCAGCGTTTCAATAATGTAGATACTAGCTGAGCAAATCTATTTAATAGCGCTTCTGATATATTTTATTTAGCCTTTATTTAGCGTGATAATAACTATTATTATTAATAATATTATTATTATATAAATTATTTTATTAATCAATATAATTTTGATTGTAGGACGGACGATTTTTTATTGAAAAAAAATGACTAATTAGCCCTAACTCCATCGAAATATTGTTGTAAATCCTTGAGCCCGTAACTGCCAACACCGTTGTTTTGATTTCAAAGATCTCTATATTTTCAACACCAGTGTTGTAGCTTCCAACAATAGTCAAGAGTTTGTTATTTCAGGAGTGGGTAGGTTCAAGATTTCAAATAGATGAACGCAAACTTTGTTGAGCGTTTATTTGAATACCAACAGTAATAGAAACAATAAACTAATCCAAAGAACAACATAAATCCCATTTTCTCTCATATATCTCCAAATTATTTTCTAAGTACTTATCAGATATATTAATTAAACCTAAACACCCCGGTTTACGATCGTCTTTTTGTTCTGACATCTTCTTAACTCGTGTTAAGCACTCTTTTTCTAAATTTGCATTTGCTTTTTCTGGCCCTACTCTCTGGAACTTTCTACCTCCTTCTCTGACTACTTCTCAATTACTTACAAAGTTCAGAGCGGATTTCAAGACCCATCTGTTTGCAAAATTCATTGAAGAGCGCTGTTGAACGTTGCAGAAATAGCGCTTTTTAAACTAATTGATTGATTGAATTAATTGAATATTAAAAAATTAATACAATGTAAAGAGAAAAAATATTTATTTTATTTTGAAATCTATGCTCTGTTCACTCTTCTGTCCAATTATGATTCTTTGCTTAATGCATTTCCTCAACTACTGATCATCTTACAAATCATAATAATTTTATTTTGCTCAGGCTACTTGTAGAGGTGGCAGGCTGAAATTTATTTTCTTTATATTTGAGCCTCTTCGTCAGAGTTTATTTGTTCTTAATCAAATAAAATGTTTGGGTTTGGATTTGTATAGAGAGAAATAGAAAAATATGAAAAAGAGAAGGAGAGAGGTGAAATGGACAAAAAGGAGGGGGAGAACGAGATGAAAAAGCACTTTACTTCTTTTATCGCAAAACGTGCCAGTCCATCCCCGCAAACATGACCACGCAGTCGTGTTACCAAAGTGTGGTGGTTCATAGGTCGATGTGTTTTGAACGTCAGCTGTTTTGATGCGTTCGAGTGTATTTGGGTGTGTGATTAAGTGTGTGTATGTGCGTGTGTGTGTGTTTGTGTAAGTGTGTATACATGTGGGTGTGATACGAGTGTAGGCGTTTGCGTGACGATATGTGATATGTGCGAAGATTTATTAGTTAATTAAAAATCTAAAAGCTTCATTTTCTTGTGTGTGCGTGTGTGTGTTAACGTGTGTGTGTGTGCACGTGTGTGTGTGTGCGTGTTTGTTTGCTTTTGTATGTTATGTTGAAGTTACTGTAAAGCCAGTTTCTGTAAACCCAATTAATGTAAACATTTCGTACCTATGTAGAGAGAGCTTGCTCGGCCATCTACGCAAAAACAAGCACCGTCACATTGACAATTCCCTGCCGGCTAGTGTGATCAAAAAATGACGATATTTAAAATTAAATTTTGTTATTATTTTTATTATCATCCCCAATTTTCACAGCTTGTTTAAAGTTGGTCATTGACGAATCCAGAGTTCAACAGGATCCCGTAGAGATTCATCCGAGAAGTTTTTAACATGCTTTTAACATGTTTGTGACACATTTTTCTCCTTCTTATTATTATTATTATCATCATCTATATTATACTAAATATTAAATATTTTTATTTCAGTTTCCGCTGAAACAGCAACAAACACACACACACACCTCAATCTCTCAATGAAAGACGATGTCAACTGATCACATTTGATTTTATGGTCCCGGCTTATTAATAATATGATTAATAACATCAATAATAATAATAACTTTATTATTAAATATAAATAATAATTTACCGTTAGGAAAAAAGTGCTGTGGCTCCGACAGGCAGATAAGCAAGCCCCTGGTTCTCGTGTGAAAAAGTCTGCTATTGGTGATATTCTTTCCCCAATTGGAGCGCACTTGCAGACGAAATTAGGTACTAGCTTCCTTTCAACTGATAATGTTACAACGTTGTTACATTTGTGTGTGTGTGTGTGCCTGTGTAATAGTATACCTTGAATACCATTCTTCATTTGAGTAAAAAGACAGACTATTTCAACATTTATTTATTCATTCATAACAAGAAAACAAATAGGAAAAGGGGCAAGGACATAGACATAGACAGCAATCAATCTGACAGAGCAAAAAAGACAAACACTAGACTATCATTCAGAGATTCGTCTAGACAGTCAGTCAGACAGACAGAAAATCGCACGACAATCATTCAGACAGTCAGACAAACAAACATCAAAGGAAACAATCAATAAATAGTTAAAAACAAAACAACAACAACGACGACGACAACCTCTGTAAATAGCGTAAGTTCCAGCCCTGCCTACAAAAACTCCAAAATTTGGGTCAACATATGGCCCAGTGCACAAGGCACTCCTAACTTTACCAAAGAATAAATTAACGCATCTACACCCGTCGTCACCAGTGGCACTAAATTTGAACGAGATTTCCAAGCAACGCTTTTGACATTCGTTTATGTTGGAAACCAATCCTATAAGTACGCTTCTGAACAAGTTTCTGTAACAACCAATGTAGAAGTCGAATTTCTCCACTGGGGACTCTGATTTTGTTAAACGGGTTGAAGAGTTTCAGCGTGTTAGCAGCAAGTTTTGCTCATTTCTATAAGCTAATTGTATTAACCAATTTTTATTATTTATTTATTTATTATAACGCTCCGTTATAATTAATTCTTGAATAATAATATTAATAATAATTTAGAACGTTATATTAAAATTTTAATAAAAAAAGATTTTCTTACTCAGCCCGTGGATCATAACTTCAGTAATTAAGGCTGGATTTTGAAAAGTGATAATCACCTCGCTGCATATTTATTTACACTTAATTAACTGATTATTATTAATAATAATATTATTATTATTATCATCATAAATTAATTAACTATAATTAAATAATTTTATTAGTTAGCTAATTTAATCGGTTGGTTAATTGGCTGGCAAGTTGACTGGTTAAATGGCTGCTTAAATGAATGGTTAATTTAAAAATTTATCTAAGGACAAAAAAATAATTTCTCAAATTAATTTCATAAAGATTGAGCGATAAGACCGAATAAAAACAGAGCAATCTGGAGTGATAGTCAAACTTGAGATGACAATAATTTTTCTCCCCTACCGATATTCCCAACAGTATTTCACCTCCCGACACAACAGCAAACGTCTGCATGCAACCACACGTGGATCAGCCCACTACCACAGACGTTACATGTAATAGACAGGAATCTCTATGCAGTCGAACCAGCATACTCTAAAAAAAAAAAACAAAAGTTACTCTGATAAAATAGATGCAGTTTCATCTTTGCACTTGATAAGCGAAGTATACGGGGAAGATTCCAGCAAAACAGGCGAATCAGTCATGCAGGAAGCTGTGCCTGCCTGATACCTGGAGCTAGTCTCGATGGATGTTACTTTTTGGCGACGATGAAAAAAAATTGTTTAGATACAATTTAAGTGATATATTAGAAGAAATATATATTAATAGAAGCATTGTTGCCATACGTATCAATTTCAAGCTGTGGCCGAGTTCAAACGCAAAAAGAATCCCGAGAGTTGCAATAAAATGTTTGATTGAATTACTGTCGCTTGGGTGTATGCAAAATTTTCTTGCAAAAAGCGCCGTTTGATTATTATATAACACCAGAACGACATTTTTGAAAAAACAAACTTGTTTTGAAACAAATCTCAACTCTATCTATGTAGAAAAATAATTTCAGCTACGCACTACTTAACTAAATCTTAACCCCTCCAATCTTAGAGGGCAGGCTGTGTAATATTCGTATGGCTCTTAGAAAGGCCAGCTAGGGATGGAAAAACTGAAATAGCTAACTGATTTAATAGTTAGTTGCGTAAACAAATAAAAAAAAATAGATGAAATTATAAAATGAAACCTGTTGTACGGTTTCCGAAAAAGACAACGTAATGAACATGGTACAATGAACCGAGACGTATGGCCAACTTTGTGCTAAGTGAAGATACACCCGCATTGATGATATCATCGTCAACAATATGTTGCATCATCATTTTCACCTCGTATCTAGACATGTTCCATTTTTGTCGCGATGCAAATAGGAATAAAAATGATCAAATATAAATGGTTTTATGATTATAGCATTTTATACGGTTCGTTTATTTCAAAATCAGTAGATCAAAATCAGTAATTTCATAAAAAGTCTGCGTTATCAAATGAAGTTATGTACCCTAAAAATGATGGAACAAAATCAAAATTCAGGATACGCACAGTTTCAGTGCTGTAGTCAAAGTGAAGGTAGATAAGGAGCTTTACAGTTGAAAATTTAGTTCGGGTGAACATTAAATTCGAAAAAGTCTTTACATAAGTATTAATTTAGAAATGTTTTGTCGAAAATGTTGATAAAAGAATCGGCGGAATAGACAAAAAATGCCGCCAAATTTTTCTAAGAAATCATATACTCCCCGGCTGAATATTTTTAAGCTAGCCACTGCAAAACTAATGATACAGATCAATAAAAATCTTACCCCATAACTAACTGCAAATTTAAAACGACTTTCCGATAGGCTATATTGACTATTTCATAGTTCTGAGACTCGTTTACTGGGTTACAAACACCCAATTCCAAAATTTGAGATTTTTGGCAAGGTTGACTAGTAACTGGACCGAGGGCACCGAGATTGTCATAGTGACAGTGCCTATTAACCATTGTGACACATCCTGCAGACAGAAAAAAGTTAGTCAAATTTTTAAGATAAAAAAAATTACTTCAATTTTTTTTATTTTAAGTGGATATTTTAAAATTAAAAGATATTTTAATTAAAAGAGATAAAACGATGTTAATGGTGCTATAAATTTGTTGGTGTTATTTTTTAAAATCAATGAGTTTTATAAGCACTTTATATTAACTATTGATAATTAATTTAATGCATAACGGTTTATGGTTTCATCATTGGTGATGCTTTAAAAATACACAACATGCATGCTTACACACATATCTGCACACAAACACACACACACACACATACATACACCATAGAGGTAACACACATACATACACAGACATAACACACACATATATACTGACACACTAACACACACACACACGCATACACACAGACATAACACACACACACACGCATGCACACGCTTACGTACACACGCACAAACACACGGAGGTATACACACACAAACACACACACACACATTTACAAACTTTTTAATAAGCATTCCGGAGGTATATAATCCCGCGAACATCCCTGGCACAAACTATTTGGTAAACTACTTGAACAAGAAGGTGGTGGCACGTGATGAACTGCTCAAATTTATTATTATCTTTTCATCATTATTGTCATTAAGCAACATTAATAATTATTATAATAATAACGGTAATAATATAATAATAATAATAATAATGAAAATGATAATGACTTCTGATTGTTTCACTATCCGTGGCTTTGCATGCAAGTAGACGGACGTCGGGAGGAAGATAACTTCCGCAGAAGCAGGCCCCCTACCAAAGTTTTAAGTGGGAAAATTAATTAAATTTTAATTTTAACGATGTAAAAAGAGTCATTAAATGAAATAATATGCTGGCAATTATCCTTAAGAAAGACAAATGGCATTATGTTTTCGATTAGGATAATCCATCAAAAATAAAACCAAAACATATCAAGGTTAGAAGATTGAAGCTTCCATTTGTCATAACAATAATTACAATAAAGTGCCCTCTACGTCAATCTAGAGAGGCTTGAAAACAATAACGCCAAGTGCAAACAGAAGTGACAAAACCGGGAATCCGTCTTGAATGTTAAATGCCCTAGCCAAAAATTTTTGTATCCTTTAAATAAAGGTCGTGTTTTAACCAACTGACTAGATACAGGGTGTATGCGGGAATGCCTAACCCTCCTCTAGACCATGAAGAAAGGGAATAATTCCGCGTGAAATATTTTACGTCATAATTTAGTGTTTTGTAAATTAAACCTACACCTTCCCCCCTTCCATCCGCCAAATTCTAGATCCGCAAATGGTCAAAAACAATTTGGTAGCGGCTGTTGTAAGTTGTAAAATAGGCCACATACACTTCGGTCAGGATCGATTCCCGGGTTAACCACGGAAATTAGATACTAACTCTGTCTACATGTCTGAAGTAATAACCGTTCTCACTACAAAACGACATACAGCTAGTTCCAGTTATGCGTTTTAAGAACGATGCCGGCGGTGGATCATGGCAGCCATGCTCGGTTTCAGTTACAAACTCGTTGGCTTGTTTCAGTTCATTTCCGAGCGTTATTTTGTGGGGATTGTGTAATTTTTAAATGTATTATACTGTACGCATCATATAAGATATATATATATATATATATATATATATATATATATATATATATATATACATATTAGGATTTAGACCATATTCGATACAGTTTTCAAGAAAATCAACCGCGTTATGTTTATAGATTAATTTTTCAAGTTTTCTAATTAAAATTTTATTATAATTATTTAGTTTATCAAGTAAAAAACTAAAATTATTATTGTTCATGTTTATTAATATAAATAATTGCAAAAAGCATTTTCGATATAAAATGTATCATCGTCAGTGCAAAATATTTTTAAATAATAACAAAAATTACCGTTTATAAATTAAATTAAATTTATACTGTATGACGTCGTTTGTTTATAAACGGTAATTTTCGCAATTATTTGTTATGTTAAAAAAATTAATTAATTAATTAATGTATAAACATAATAATTGTATTAACGCGGTTGATTTTCTTGAAAACTGTATATATATATATATATATATATATATATATATATATATATATATATATATATATATGTTTTATTACTAAACTAAATAACCATTATATTGTATAAAAGCAATTTTGAAAAATTAAAAATAGATTATGCAATGAAGTTTGAATGAGTTGAGTAATAAAATTTAAATTTTACAGAAATAGATGGCGTAAGAAGTTAATCCGCCGCAAGGTCCCGGGTGCGAGCCGCCGAAGCAAGTGTTTGTGGTGCAGTGGTAGGCCGCAACCATATCGTGATGTGACTCAATACAAAAACATTCGCTGCCCTGAATAAAATCAATCTATCTATTTGTTCGTCTGTCTATCTGTCTGTCTGTCTTGTCTGTCTGTCTTGTCTGTCTGTCTGTCTGTCTAAACCAGTAGTAATTAGGTAAGAGACTTTGAGAGCCACTTTATCAGAAAACGAACAAGCAGTCCTGCACTCGTTGACACTGCCGACCGTCGTCCTACTGCCGGCCACCACCACTACATTCAGAAAGCAGCCGAGAAACATCGTCACCTCCATAACTTGTGAGTAAATTGTTCCATTGATTTTATCAGCACGTTTGCTCAAACAAGTTGAATTTTGAATGTGTGTGCGTGCGTGTGTTCAGTCATGCCTGTATTCGAGAGTGTTCATTTTTAGTTACAATCTCGTCGATGTTAGCTTAGTCGGTAGAAGCGCCATGTTTTGCGCTGTTGTTGCGCAATGGCCTGGTTCGACTACTGCCTCTCCATTTAAAAACTATCTATTAAACGTCATGAGCGTATGATGCGGTGTTTTTGCGTGCATACAAGTATGCATATTAGCGCTGAATGTCCGGTCTGAATTGTACGTGTACGGTAGAGTCCTTATGGCCTGAAAGCTTAATAATAACAAAATGAGTCGTAAAAAAATCCGCCAATGGCAGGATTGAATAACCAAGAGCAAAAACGAGTTAATTTTTTAGGTTGCATTCAATCGGTTCGCCTCACATCGCGTTAGTGAGACATGTAAACCCATTACTATATTTAAAAACACCCACACAAAGCAAGATTTCATAACATTAAAAAATTAATTCACAATTACTTAACTATATCCATAAATATTTATCTTCGATAAAATGACATTCCTGTTGAGAAAGACTGTGACGTTTCTGGCTAAAAAGTTCCTACAGTCAGCTAGCAGGGTATTGCCACTCCTTACGGCAGAGCTGTCGGTTCTGCAGTCACTATAGCCCGGCAGATCACTTTTCAGAGTTGCCACCACACCACCTGCAAGCAATAATCAATCATTTGCTACTTTAGATTTAGTTCGCAAATTCCATCATTATACCTGTCTGTCTGTCTGTCTGTCTGTCTGTCTGTCTATCCAACGTACGATGAAAAAACTTGGGACCCATTAATTTGGAATAAAAAACTCGAAAAACGTAATTACATTAAATCTAAGTTAAGTTAGATATATTTTATTATTTAAATTGTCTTCTTAGTAATGCATGCGTATCAAGGCATCTCACACATTGCACGTGTCAGGCAATCTCTCTTGCATTCAAACTCGGTCACGACGACAGAAGAAACAGGCGTCCTAACCATTATACCATCACTCTGCCTAAAATATGTTATCACTTGGAAAAGAGCCAGGCGATAGTAAAACGAATGAAGTGATGTAAAATTTATTGAGAAGGTGGACGAGGAGTTCTTCGCCAAAATTGTAGGCGTAGCTGCCATTTGAATTATCTGGATCGGTTAATTGAACCAACGTCTCGCCACTTCCTACATTCGTTACCAGTTTACCTGAAGCCACATCTCTTGACGGCTTGTTAAGGGCTTTCAGAAATTAATCATAATTAATTTTAATTACTAATTATTATTAATTGCAATTACTAATTATATATTATTAAATCATCGATTTATAATATACTAGGCATGACGTCATAAAGCCGAAACCTTATACAATTATAAAATAAACTAAATTTGAACTTTTCGATTAAATAAATGAACCAGAGTTAATTTTGTTATCGAAACTAGAAACATTAAATCATGAATCTTGAATAATCTGATAAATTACCATAAAAATGCATATTAGTTTTTTTTTAATTTAACAACACATACTTTACAACACATACTTTACAACACATACTTTACCAAAAATGACAATTTTAGCTAACCGGACTCAAAGAGCAAGCAGAGAATGACAAGAATCGGCAAACTTGACATACCAGCGAATTAGAACAGCATTTTGGCACACCGATAATATGAATAAAAAGCCGTTGTGAATAATTTCATAGAAAACAAACAACAAAAACAAAACAAATTTATCGGCGCTTTTTGACGCTTGGATCAACTGATTTTTTCGGATTAATATCGTAAATAAATAA
Source organism: Helobdella robusta (assembly GCF_000326865.2). Taxonomy (NCBI): domain Eukaryota; kingdom Metazoa; phylum Annelida; class Clitellata; order Rhynchobdellida; family Glossiphoniidae; genus Helobdella; species Helobdella robusta. Next base: position 1,283,118 of record NW_008703782.1, on the reverse strand, counting down.
TTGCAATATAAGGGAATTCTGAGTTTTCCCTTTATGGTTTTTGGTTAAAAAGATGATTTCTTTTTTCTTTTTATTTAAAACGTTTTATTCAATTTTCCGATTATCAATCCTCGCTTAGAGGATTCATCCATTATGAGTCGCACTTTTTTATCCAATTCATCAGCTTCAGTCTCCAAGCCGATCTATCCACTGCGTCTGTCTCCTTGAGTCAAGTGCCTTCAAGTCCTCCTTTATGGTCTACGTCCAGGGGCGAACTCCTGGGCGGGTGCCAGGCACTTGGTGCTCAGTAACGGAAATTACTATATCGTTTTCGCTTCATTTCACATGGCAAAACCATCGTAGGTGATGACGACGACATGCATCCTTCAACGTGCATACAATCCATTTTCCGATTATATATGAGATTATTATACTCATATATTTAATATTAATAAATTAATCCATTCAATCATTCATTCATTCAATCATTCATTCATTCATTCACTAATTCATTCATTCATCTATTTATTTACATAATCAATTAATAATTTTCAAAACACACATTTTTGTTTCTTCCAGCAAGTGAACAAAAATCGGATGCAATAAATTTTATTTAAATTCTTATAATAGCAATAATAATAATAATGTTCATACATATATATATATATATATATAAAGCTATGTATATATATATATATGTATATATATATATATATCTTTTCGTTAATAAATAAAATTTCAATGATAAAAATTCATTTAAATGAAATAAAAGTCAATTTTGAAAAAAGATACACATATCTATGGTTAGGGGAGCAATATTGATCGAAATAAACGATATACAGGAAACTATATATATATATATATATATATATATATATATATCAAAGAGTAATAATTATATTAATGATAATAAATCCCAGTTGATTGGATGGATGTCTCGAATGGATGGATGAAAAAATGAACGAGTGAATGTATAAAAATGGATGAATAAATAAATACATTAGAATACTATAAATAAATAAATAAATAAATAAATGAATATAATTCAATATACGCTAAAATATTTCGTCTCTAAATAAACGTCATAATGCCATAAACTGTATACAATTTTTAACCACGTACAAACATACATACATACAAACGAATACAAACACATACAAACACACACACATACATGAATACATACATATATACATTAACAAGCGAGTTGGGGCAAAATGATGGTTTTTATAACTGTTGTTTTTAACCATGGGCTCGTACATACATACATACATACATACATACATACATACATACATACATACATACATACATACATACATACATGCATACATACATACATACATACAAACAAACAAACAAACATACACGCGTACACAAATACACACACATACAAACAAACATATACACACACACATACAACCAACAGGAAAACTGGAAGGTTTTTAAATGAATTAATTTCAAAAATAGTTGACATATACATACATACATACATCCCTATAAGTAATGAAAAAAAATCACGCTTCAACCTATACTACCGATATCAACGTCATTGTGTGTGTGTGTGTGTGTGTGTGTGTGTGTGTGTGTGTGTGTGTGTGTGTGTGTGTGTGTGTGTGTGTGTGTGTGTGTGTGTGTGTGTGTGTGTGTGTGAGTAAGTAGATATACGTACATTTTGGTTTATTTATTATAAAAAAAAAATTTAACAATAATAAAAGTAAAATTAAAAAAATAAGACAAAAAATAATGATCTTATCAATTATATATATATATATATATATATATATATATATATATATATTTGCTGCCTAAAATTACACACACGTATATATATATATATATATATATATATATATATATATAAATAAAGATAGATACATAGACAATAATATAATTATTAATAATAATCAAAATGATGATGAAGATGAGTAATAATATAAATGATAACAATAATAATTATTTCGATGAGTGTTAAAAATTTAATATTCAAAAATAATTGTTCAAACCGAAAGGAATCGTAATATATACATTGTATACACCAAAACATATATATATTTCTATATATATATATATATATATATATATATACATTCTTTGTTATATACATATATATATATATATATATATATATACATATAAATTTACATACAAACAAACGACCAACCTATATACTACATACACATACATACATGTATACATACGTACACATACACACAGTGAATGTGTGTGTACGCACACATACTTACACACAGGAAATTTCTAAAGACCAAATAAGCAAACTAAATCAATGAACAAATTAAATACAATACAATACAACATAATATAAAAGCTGACTGTTCGGATATATATATATATATATATATATATATATATATATATATATATATATATATATACATATACATATATACTTACGCGGGCTTCTACGTTACTTTTAGTGATCTTAATGTTGTTAACATTATTAATGTGTATTTACTACTACCACCGTTATTGTTGTTAAAAATGAATGAATGGATGAATGAATGAACGAATGAATAAATGAATGAATGAATGAATGAATGAATGAATGAATGAATGAATGAATGAACTAACGAATAAATGAACGAATGAATGAACGAACGAACGAAGTAAATATGGGAACACATTAAGCCATCTACATAAAAAAAACTGTTGATCAGAAAAATAGATGGATTAATAAAATTATGCGAAAAAATATTTACAGCAAATAATAAATAAATGAAGGATTGAACGAACGAACGAAATAATGAATGAATGAATGAATGAATGAACAGATAAAAGAATGATTGAATGAAATAATCAATAAACGAACGAATGAATCAATGTTCTCATAAGCGGACGAACGAAATGAATGAACGAAAGTATAGATAAAACAAACCAAAAAATTGATACATCACTAAAACGATAAAATATGGGAGCTCCCTATAATAATAATATATTACTACTATCATTAATTATTATCACTATTATAACTACCGTCATAATACACGCACATACACATACGCGCACGCACACAAACACACACGGAGACACAAAATGAACAACCGGCCATCATCATTTAATGATAATTTATGGTTTATGATTTCTGTCTACACTGATGCCTAACGGTACCTGAAGGGCCACATCAAAATCTACCGAGATCCTGCGTCGTGCTGGTTTAGATGATATAAAGGAAGAATGCCGGCAACACCGTCTGCGGTGGTTTGGTCATGTCAAACGAAGTGGAAACAGTAACTCTCTTAACTCTCAGTAACTGCCATAACTTCTCTTGCAGATGTTGAAGTACCTGGCACACGTCCCAAAGGCCCGTCCAAAGAAGTCCTGGTCGCAAACAATCGAGCAAGACATGAAAGCTCTAAATTTAAATGAAATGGATACAACTGATCGTCTAATTTGGCGCAAAAAAAATTGACGGCAAAGAAAACAACGTCCTACCTCGGAGGAACTGGATCTCTGGAGGCTAAACGAAGATTGATTGATTGATTCTATCCATACACTTGTTCATGTGTTTCAGTTTATTTATATATATATATATATATATATATATATATATATATATTACAATGTTTATATATGCATATATATATTACAATGTTTAGATATATATAATAGTTACTGCATAGTGATGATATTCTGTCATATAAAATATATTGTAATTATATACGACTATTAAAATATTGAATGATTAATAATAATAATAAAAATAATAACTTCAGTACACGTGTACTTACGACCGTTAGGTACTTGTGTACTTACGACACACATATCACACATACATGCGGACTTCTACGTTACTCTTATTGAACTATTTTAAAATATAATAAAATAAAACTGCAAATAATAAGACAATTCATTCATATAAACTTATATATATATATATATATATAATATATATATATATATATATATATATATATATAATACACATACATACATATATAAGAAACGAAGAATATCAACAACACAAACGAAACGACAGCAGCAACAACAATAACGTTTATCACATTTGCAATGCATCATACACATACGTACATGTAACTTTATACACACACGCACGCACACCTAGGGACACAAACAGACACACGTAGAGGAACACACACACACATACACACACACACACATATATATATATATATATGGCATTTACTAAAGAAATATTACTTTAGAGCCACTTTACTCAACAAGACGAACAAACGATTAGTGAACATTATGACTTTATTATAATCGATAAATCGGAAATACAGTAAACAAATCAGTCAAGAATGAAAGAAAAAACATCAATCAATCAAACACTCAATCAATCAATCAGTCAATCAAACTCTATTTACATCTCTTAACCAATCAACCAGCCGACTAACTCCTAACCGTTTGAACAGTGAATGGCAAATACATGTAGTGAGACAGAGAGGGAGTGAGAGAGGGAGAGAAGGAGAGAGAGGAAAAGAGAGAGACACCTTACTTCGTTACATTACTTACCCATACCCCAACTACTACCAAACTACACAGAACGATGATGGCAAATAAATGGCAAATACAATATCTCTCTCACATCACAAGAGTGCACATTAATGAGAAAAATATTCAATAAAATAATTAGTATACAGATACAACGGTAGGAGATCATCAACATAAACACACACACACACGCACACGCTCTTACACACACACACAAACGCGCGCGCAATGAATTACGAATTTTTAATAATTTGTTGTTGTTGTTGCTGCTGCTGCTGTTGTTGTTGTTGCTGCTGCTGTTGTTGTTGTTGCTGCTGCTGCTGGAAGCCGACATTGGAAGACGACGAGTTAGCAAGAGACGACATGTTACTGGTGGGATAGGAATAAGGAATAAGTGAGGATCTTAAGAGCTCGAGTTGGGCGAAGATCGGCAGATGGTCGGAGGGTACTTGTGGGTGGGGGCATCCGTGAACTTTGTTTTCGAGAAACCACTTCTGGTCAGGGGGGCCCAGCACGCCCAGGCATCGCATGCAATCTCGACTGAAGAAGATGTAATCGATTACTCCTTTGAACTCAAACCTGTCGAGTTGTTAATTCATTGGTTGAATGAATGTTTCGTTTTGATTGGTTGGTTGGTTGAATGTTCAGTTGATTGATTGGTGATTGAGGAACAAATGAATAATCTTCGACGCCAATCGTGGCAGCAAAACAAACAGCTGAGAATGAATATATCATAAGCAGGAAAAGAAAGCAACTCCACTAACGTGTAATTGGTATAAGGCATGATGTCGTTGATGTAGGCCTGTGAGAGCTTGAAGTTGTGCGAGAAGATGTTGTCCTTGGCCTCCTGGTAGCCTAACTTCTGCAGGCACTCCTTGTATCCCATCTTTTTGAAATCCTTGTGGTTTGAGTCAACTCGGCCCCATTTCAAAAACTCCACTCCACCTGCAAACAGCATTTAACAACATTCAAATAATTTTGTTTCATCTGATCACAACCAAGCATTTCAATCAACAGAAGCTACACTGAACTTCACAAAAAAGGTAAACAATACATCCTCTAACTTAGCAAACTAACCTGAATCGGGCAGAGAGTTCAAGTCTCCGCAGAGTATGAGAGGGATGGAGTTGCAGTCGAGCAGGGGACTGTCGGCCAGGTCGGGCCTCAACTCTGAAGCTGCCAATTTCACGATGTTCTGCAACTTCTGCACAAGCATCATAGTCTGGATGAGTTTGACGTCGCAATACTCTGGGTCCCAGTGCACGTGACACGTGGCCACCAGTAAGGGCTGGTTGATCTGGTTGTCGGCTGGAGGACCTAAAATTAGAGAATCATCCATTAGTCTTTATGTTGATTCATTACTACTTATATAGTCTTAAGTCTCATTTTCAAATAAATACAATTGAAATTGCCTCGATGGGGATGAATAAAAATTAAAAATACGAACCATTAGGCCAAGTTTCTTTGGTGGTTTCTAGAAGTACGGCCAGCCCGATGTTGTCTTTGGTCATGACGCGGTTGATCATGTCGTGTGAGCCCTCGGCTGCCTCGATGGCTACCTGGTTGAACTCTACTAAGTAGTCTTTCAGGGCACGGAATCTGAATAGGCGGATTAATCAGGTCAGATCAGTTAATTAGGTCAATTTGGTTCAATAGTTAAATTAGGATAATTGAGGAAATAGCTACTGTTACATACCTTAACTCATACAAAATGATTTTAAATTAAGTCCAACTTAACAATGAAACAAACACCAAGCAAATCAGCAAATAATCAACTTACTTATTTTTTTTATAAAAGATGGCGCAACCATCGACATGCCTCTTCTCTGCCTCCGTCATCGTTCTTGCTCGACTTTTTGGGGCAAACACGCTCAGGTATCCGTCATTTTCCAACTCAGGCTGGAAGAATTGGTGGTAGTGTTCCGTCTCCACTTCCTGTGTTGGTGAAAAAAAAGTATTCAAGTTATTGTGAAAGCGTGAGTGTGTGTGTTGTGTATATTTGTATGCAAGTATGTGTTGTGTGTGTGTGTGCTTAAACGGTGTGCGTGCGTATGAGGATTTGTATGTGTGGGTGTGCACAAGAGGAAGCAACAAAGCAAACAACGAAACAAACCTGCAAGCAAATAATATCCGATTGACAACTCTTAATCTCTCTCATTACAATCTTCTTCCTGTAATCCCAGTTCAGTGCCCACTGTGGACAGTACGCGTACAGCGTTCTGTTGCAGTTTTTGTCGCAAAGCACGTTATAGCACATCACTGTTATCACTGTTATTTATGATTTTTTGAATAGTCATGTTAATTAGGGAATTAGGAAAAATCCAGTGAGTCTTTTCAGTTAGTAAATTAGAATCCAATTATGAAATAAATAATTAAATAAATGATTCATTCACTCACTCACTCATTCATTGGCCAGCCAACCAACGAACCAATCAATCAATTAACCAGCCAACCAACCAACCAGCCAACCAATCAAACAAGGAATAATCACAAACCTGCAGGCTTTGGCGTTTCACAGTTCGACAAACGCATCCATGCTCTTTCTGGCGGGCTTGAAAAATAAGCTGTCAATCAAAATTATTGTTATTATTATTACTGTCGTTGTTATTATTATTGTTATTATCATTAGCCACATCAACGCATCACATTACACCAACATGACATCATTAAACTAACCTGGTAAATGATCAAATAGGAAGGAGACTAATTTCTGGGTCCCTGAAGCATCAGTGTTAAAATTTAGGTACTTGCTTGGTAGCGGATTGCCTTTAAAACCTATAAATTTGTTGCATTTTTAGTAGTGATATATCATCAATAATCATTAATTTAATGATTTTTTCATGTTTTTCTATTGTTTTCTATGCTGTTGTATTATGTGGGAAAAAAAAAATAAACGAACAAGCAAACAAAAACTAACATAATCTCTGTAGTTGAAATAGCTTGCCCAGCTCGTATGGAATAGATTTCAGCAGGTTGTTACCTAAGTAGAGTTCCTTCAACATCACCATGTCACCAACTTCTGGTGGAATGCTTTGCAGTCGGTTTCCTAATTTCACAATTAATGAATTAATTGATTAATTAAATAAGTTGAGTAAAAAGTATTTGAACGAAATTATTTCCATTGGGTAAATTAGCAAAGTGGTAGTAGGGTTGAACATAAACTGATAAACCAAACAACCAATCAACTGACCAACCAACCAATCAATCAATTAAAAAATTTAAACCTGTAGCATCGAGTACGTTTAGATTGACCAGACGAGCAATTTCGGGAGGCAGAGAGGTTAAGTTGTTGTTACGAAGGTTAAGCTTCGTTAGATGGGTGAACTTGAATACAGCAGGGCTCAGATTGGATATGTTACCTGTATTAAGTAATATTATTAATATTAATAATAATATAAAACAATATAATTATTAAGTAATAATACTTAGTTAAAATTTAATATAGCGTTATTTAATAAAATGAATTAACAATGAAAATGAGTAAAATATTTGCTGTGGTGGTCATCAGGTGATCATCGGTCAGCATGAAACCTACCATGTGCATCTCCAATAATATCTCCCCCCTCCTCATACCAAAATTCAGTTTCACCAAATGTATCATCATCATACAGCCCCGTGCAATAATGATGATATGTACCGGTTATTTCCAGCTCCGTCCAACTGTGGTTGACAGAAACTTTGTGGCGAAACTGCTTGGGTGTAGAGTTATGTGACCTTGAGGCATTGCTGCTGCTACTTGTAGAGGACGCAGAATGATGATGATGATGGCTGTTGTTATGATGATAACCCTGCTGGTTTTGAGAAGAAGTCGCAAGCATGCTGTTATTGTGTTGATGGAAGTGTTGTGGCTGGTAGTGGTCCTGGTAAGAGCCACCCGAGTTGTTCCTTTCCCATGTTTTTTGTGCTTGGGTCAGAACTGTTGGATTTTATTTTAGGAAAATATTAATTAATAATAATTAAATAAAAGTAATGTTAAAAATAAATATACATAAAAATTTACAACATTTAGAAGATAAAATAAAATAAATTATCATTTAGAAGAAACTTATGTAAGCAGGCCATTGAAATCAGAAAAATATGGTTTTAGAAAGGATAAATCATGAAATATTTATCCTACTAATTACTATATATTGAAAAATTGTTTTTAAAAAAATTTAAATAACTATTAGTATTAACATCAGTTAATACACAATTCCACTAGAAGATAATTCAAAAACATTACAAAAGAAAAAAATGAAAATATAAAAAAAGTCATCATCTACTAACGTTTCAAAGAACTTGAGGGGTGCATCTAATAGCCTTTTACGGTAAATATCTCACTGTGAATCAAATCAGTTTTTATATCCCCACTGAAATTCGTCAGGAACTAATTAAAATCGGCAGAAACTCAACACAATGAAAGTAAACAAATTACTCCAGCGAATTAGTTAACCAAATCATGCACGAATTAAGAGCAAAACTAATAAAAAATAATTTTTAATCCGTTAAATCAAATTTTTAGCAGGCGATACCTTCGCTAAGAAAACTCGGCGATCTAATGTTAAAATCTCAATAACTCACTTCTTTTAAACTAAATGGCAGGGGTAACCAAAGACTAGAAATGCATTTCTAATAAATTATTTTACGATCACAGCTGTTGTAAAATTTCGACTAAATTATTTTACAATCTCAGATATTATAATGAAATTTTTACTAAATTATTTTACAATCACAGTTAAATTTGAGTTTTTAACAAACTTTGCACGTATACATTATTTTTACTATGTACACTGTAAAACGTACGCGTATATGGACACGTTATAGAATATTCGATGGAAAATTATATCAAAATATACAGACACAAAGTCGTCTATAGCGATGCTTAATTGAAAGCTCCATTTCATACATGCATTCAAAAGTACCTCTCAAGTCCATTTCATCAAAACGAATCAGGCATAAATAAATGCGTGCAAAGTTTAATTGATGTAGCGTAAAAAATTAATATAGCAAGTTCATCCTCACCAACAATTCTCTCGGAATCTCTTAACTAAATACCGATCTAAGTTTATTTAAATTTCTTAACTCTATGAATATTTATAAAAAAGCATGAAAAAGTTCCTAGTCTTAAATATTTTTAACAGAAATTTTCGTTTTTTCTTCCATTGAAGAATTGGACCTTCTTTTACCAATAGATTCAGGCAGAGTTGATTCGTTTTCTGATTGTTCTGACGTTGCTTTCCGTGAATGCAGATGAGAGAATGATTTAGTCGGTGACGTCATGAATGACGATTTAGCAACGTTATCAATAGCTTCTTCATCATTTACATTCACTCCCGCATTGCTCAATTCCAAAACTGCCAAAAAATTATCTATCATTTTTATGTACTCATCAGGGTGTGTCTTGAAATGGTTAACGTGTGTGGAATCGGTCCAGCATCTGAAAAACAATTTTTAGTGTAAAAATTACACATCTCTTTGCCATTTGAATGATCTATTGGCCTAAAAAATACAAAATACACATATCACATACTCATTTTTAATTATAATTTAAAAATTAGAACCAAAATGAATAAAAATAAATTACTTGGAATCAACTAGAATTCCTTTATTCCTCCATTTCTTAATGGCTCTCTCGATAGGCCCAACACTACCAATTTGATCCTTGGTAGAGTGCAACATGAGGGAAGGAATATTTAAAGGATTTAAATGAAAAAATTCTGAATCTCTCCTATATATGCAACCGACAGATTTCTCAGTGAGACTCAAATAATTATTTATTAAAGACCTAGAAAGAATTCTCAAAATGGGACTCCTGCGAAACATGGCTGTACTAATACCTTCCCCGATGCCAATAAAATCAACAACACTGTCAAAAATCTGACCCTTCATCTTTTTAATTGCTTGCATGTGCATGTCGTTATCTGAATTTGACATTTTGTACATCACCTCAGTGTGCACAAAGCCACCGACGGAGAAGCCATGAACAAGGATTGATGATTTCAAGTTTGAGATGAAGTCAATGACGGAATCAACTGTTGGTATGACTGCCGCTGGCCACAGGACTTGCCTTGGAGAAACTTTGACTTGCAATACATCAAATCCTCTATCTGAAATTTACATTATCAACCGTCACTGAACAATTATAATACTATTACTTTGTTGTGTACATAAAAATGTTACAGAAGTAAAATGAATTGATATTATTATCAACCTAAATAAATGTCTGAACACTTGTTAATGTGCCTATTTTTAGCCAGCAACCAGCTGTAGAGAATGACAACAGGTTTGTTAACTTGGCTGTTGTCGTGTTGTTGCAATGACGATTTGACCAGAGTCAGGTTACTGGACAGTTTCTTGGAGAATCTAGTGTGTACCAATCTTCTTGCTGGCAACTTTTGATTGGAAATAATTTTTGGTTAACTTAATAAACAAATAATCAAAGCTGGAAAATTTTGACGCTAGGTTTAGTTTAGCAAACTTATTTTTACGTCGTTTTATAATTTATATTTCAATTGAAAATTAGCTTTAAAATTTGGTTAATAAAAAAAAATCGATATTTACCAATATAATTAAATAAATCACAAAATAAACAAAAATATATTGAATGAAACGATAAAATAAAGAAGGCAAAAATAAAACTGACGAGGAAGACTCCGGCAAGATTACTGAACGAGCCGACGGAACAAAGAACCATCCTCATCGAATACATCTTTTGAATTTCAAAAACTTTATAATCCTTTTCTTAAATTCGATAAAATAAAATGACCTCCCCACAAATTCCGTCATTAAATTACGTAAAAAATTCACAGGCGGACCCTTACACTGGAAAAAAATTATCGAAACTAACTAACTAAGCACACAGCTGATCTAAAAACCACATCATATCACCCGACATAGCATAGTTCAAGTATATTTTAAATTGAAATTAGCACAATGTAGATTGTTGAACTAGCAGAGCCAGGCTTATGTAAAGGTTTATTATTTACACGTGATCGCCATGTGATCTCATACAACTGTGCACGTTTTGAGTACGTTTTGTTTGTGTGTGCATTCGGTATGCAAATTTTGTGTACAACTTTGTGTTTTATGTATGTGTATGCATTGATATCAGTTATGACATTGCGGTCTACGTGTTTATAATGTTTATATTGTTAGAACACACGCATGTCTTTTGTCTCTATACTCTATCCTTTAAGTAAAGCTTTTAACTCTGCTGCTCGTCTAGTTGCTCGTGCCCCTTTCTTTTCTCATATATCTCCATATCTTGTTCTCTTGCACTGGCTACCTATAAAATATAGAATAATTTTTTAAATTTGCACGTTCATGTTATAACTCTCAATCTAAACTATTTCCTAAGTATTTATCAGATATATTAATTGAACCTAAACGCTCCGGTTTACGATCGTCTTCTTCTCGCTTTTTCTTAACTCGTGTTAAACACTCTTTTGCCAAATCTGCTTTTGCTTTTTCTGGTCCTTTTCTCTGGAACTCTCTACCTACTTCTCTGACTACTTCTCCATCACTTGCGAAGTTCAGAGCGGATCTCAAGACCCATCTGTTTTCAAAATTCATTGAGTAGCGCTGTTGAACATCGCGGAAATAGCGCTTTATAAGCTAATCGATTGATTGATTGAGTGTATTGTATATACGGATGATGTAAACATTTTGAATTCATTTTATTTAGTTTGTATAGTATATACAAATTGAAATTGTGTATATATTCTGACTACTTCTCCATCACTTGCGAAGTTCAGAGCGGATCTCAAGACCCATCTGTTTCCAAAATTCATTGAGTAGCGCTGTTGAACATCGCGGAAATAGCGCTTTATAAGCTAATCGATTGATTGATTGAGTGTATTGTATATACGGATGATGTAAACATTTTGAATTCATTGTATTTAGTTTGTATAGTATATACAAATTGAAATTGTGTATATATTTTGTATGCATGTATGTATGCTGAATATACAGAGGCTGTATATAGCACATATATTCATGTATACGTACATATAATGGTCGCATGTACATTTGTATAAAACCACTCTACATTTTTATATTTATATAATACCAATTAGATAAAAAAAAACCACATGGACGATTTCATATGGGTGCATTTTATTGATTTAAATATTTTTTAGAAATTAATTAAATATTTAATACTTATTTCTGGTATAATAATTTCTAAATTTTTTATTTAATAAAATGCATAAAATTTAAAAAAAATGTATTTTATTAAAAACTTATTGCTTATAAAAGGCATTTAAACAATTTTACAGTGATAATTATTAATTTTCTTGATAATTTTTGACAAAATTTTAACATTTTATAGCATTTTTTTACCAGATATAAAATTAAAAGCTAAATTACATTTTTGCATAATTTATTTTAAAAATTAATTTTTAATATTGTCACGTGACAACCAGTCGGATCACTGATTGGCTGACCACATCAACATTATGAATGCACGGCAATAATATGTTTCACTGATCGCCTAATTTTTTTATTTTCCTTCTCAGTCCGGCGGCCGGCCAAAAAAAATAAATAAGCGATCAAAAAATTTTTGCAATAATTTGCGTTTCTCTTGTTTTTGTTATTTTCTGACGACAGATGGCGCTTGAAAAATGATACAATAAATACAATTACAATCTGATCATCAGTTTGAATTTTTTAATTTAAATTTTAAAAATTATTAAATTTACAATTAGGAATTAAATATATCAAATTAAGTTTTATTCATAATTATTAATATAATTATAATTAATAATTGAAATAATTAGCAGAGAAAAAACATTGATCTCTAGAAGACCTTAATTTAAAAAATGAATCCCCATTCTCTCAAATATATTCAAACTCAGTTTCTGATATGATATTATTGATTTATTTTGGATTAATAAGTTAAGACATTCTTCAAAAGCTTAGTAGTACAAATAAATGAAGAATATAGAATAGATACACATATCTATCTGTCTATGTCTACTGATCAGTAATCTATCTGTCAGTTGGCCACACATCACATACACAACCACATACATAGGCCACACATACACGTACACCAGAGGGCTTGGAGGGAAGTGGGGGCAAAATAATAGATGGCAAAAATTGTGGATTTCCAATGGCAAATTCCAATTCCAGATGTTTTGCTACTCGGGGAGTATTTCGACAGATGGGAAGAGGTTTGTTGATTGGTGTGGCGTTGTGTGTTGAGATTTGTAGTGTTAATTTTTGTTAGTGTCTGTGTTCATGTTGATTTAAATAGAATTATTTATACTAATTAGTGTTAATTTTGAAATGTAGCTATTAGTTGTGTAGTGTAGGCAGGTACGTAAGGATGTTCTTGATCATTAATTGATGCTTGGTTGATTGATCGGTTGGTCGGTCGGTCGGTCGGTCAGTGGGTTGGTTGGTTTATTGATAGATGAATGACTATTTGCGAAAATAAATAGTAAATCAAAAAAGAATGGCTGGACTAATTAACTAGCCAAGAGTTAATTGATCAAAAATACAATTAATTTATTAAAATAATGCCACATACACACGTTCACACACACATACACACACACACATGCAAGCACACACCTTATTCTTATCACTTTCATCAGTGAATATTGTTTAAGTAGGATGACTATTACCATCAAGTAAAAATTACTTGAATTAGTGGCTTTGGTTCTTTTTTTTACAAAATATTTACTGAAACATTTTATAATTATTGTTATATTTATGACAATAATAATACTTATGATAATAATAATAATATTATAATAGATAATATATTAATATAATATAATTATAATATTATATTATTATTAAAATAAATGAATAATATGAAAACTGGTGATATTTATGATAAAAAAAGTGCAATTCATCTTTGACAAAAATGACAAAGGTATGTTTGTATGTATGTTGTATGTATGTATGTATGTATGTATGTATGTATGTATGTATGTATGTATGTATGTATGTATGTATGTATGTATGTATGTATGTATGTATAAAGAATTTGTGTGTGTGTGTGTGTGTGTGTGTGTATGTGTACATTTTTTACTTTTATAATTATTATTGATTGCTATTACCAAAACGTTATCATAAATACAACATTCTTTATTGATGTCTGCAATGCAACACTTGTATACTATACTGACATGAAACCCAAAAAGGAATTTATGTGTGTGTCTGTGTGCGTGTGTGCGCGCACGTGTGTGTGTGTATTTAATGATGTATGGGTAATATTTTCTAATAAACCTCTCTCTCTCTTTTTCTCTTTCTCTCTCTTTGCAATGGTGCTGTGCTTTTCCTTAGTTGTTTCCTTTTTATTCTTTTTTTTACCATCCATATCTTTCATTGTCCTTCCACGTTTCTCTCTCTCTCTCTCTCCCTCTCTCTCTCTCTCTCCCTCTCTCTCTCTCTCTCTCTCTCTCTCTCTCTTCCTTTCTCTTTCTCTCTTTTTCTCCCGCAATCAATCCATTTCCGTTTATCTCACCTCTTTTATTTTTATTATAAACTTTCAGAGTTGAGTGTTTTGCGGTGAACAATAAATATCAGATGAGTGTCTGTGTGTATGTATGTATGAGTGTGTATGTGCGTGTGTGTGTGTGTTTGTGTGCATGTATGCATCTATGTATGTTTGAATGTGTGTGTATGTATACATATTTATGTATGCATATATATCTTTGTGTGTTTGTGTATGTATGTGTATCTATCTACGTTATGTTTGTATGTATTGTATGTGTGTGTGTTATGTATGCGTGCGTGTTGTTGTTGGTATTGTTTACGTCAGCATTTGTTTCTTTTTTAAGGCTCTTTTTTTCTGAGGCGCTGTTCTATGGCAGAGAATTTAAATAGTTTAAATTGAAATTGACGATGGTTGCCTGTCACCTGTGTCAATGGATGAGGAATGAGTGAATGTGTGAATGAATGGACGAGTGAATGAATGAATGGACGGGTGAATGAATGAATGAATGAATGGACGGGTGGATGGATGAATGAACAAGCAAATGAATTATTGCGTTAATATTTAACGAATATTGGAATGAATTAATTTATTCATATGTTCATAATTTATTTATTAATGACGGAGCCAATGATTGGATGTATTTAAATAGTATGAATGAATGAATGTTTATATATAATTTAAAAATGGTTCATATTTATTTACACGCTTCAATTTTTACTTGATTTTATTTCAATTCTCCTTATTTTAAGCCCAGGGTTTTGTTAAGGACCAAATATTATTGTTGTTATTATTATTATTATTATTATTAGTAGTAGTAGTAGTAGTAGTCCTAGTAGTAGTAGCAATAGTAGTAGTAGTAGTAGTAGTAGTAGTAATAGTAGTAGCAGTAGTAGTAGTAGTAGTAGCAGCGGTGGTCGTATTGTTAATGTTATTCGAATTAGTAGTAGTAGTAGTTTTATTGCTCTCGTAGTTTTCAACAATGATGATGATGACGACAATCGTAATAATAATATTAAATAATATTAAATAATAATAAATAATAATATTAATAATAAATAATAATAAATAATTAATAATAATAATAATAAACTTAGAGAGATCGTTATTGACATAGGCTTTGTAGATCAATCAATCCGACAATTCGTTGCTTTGTTATATTATTTTGTTTGTTTGCTACGGATGAATGAATGAATGAATGAATGAATGAATGAATGAATGAATGAATGAATGAAGGGTAAACTAAATCAGTGAATTAATGACCGATTGACTGAACGAACAAATGAAGGGCATTATAAATATGTAAAACGCGATTTAACGAGGGAATGAATTACGAATGAAACTCTTGAATGAATGAATGAATGAATTAATTAATTAATTAATTATTGAGTGAATGAGTGAGTGAACGAAAGACGCAACTAGTAAATTGCTTATGACGATGACGTTGTTGATGAGGATGATGATGACGTTGATGGTGATGATGATGAGAACGATAATGGGCCCTCCTAATTGCTAATTTTAGGAGATAGGGGTCTACGAAGCCGGCTGCATGGTCAAAGTGGATGAGTTCGGTTTCTTCATTCATTGGAAGAGCGACGGAAGAGTGAGTTATGATGGTGATGATGATAATGATGGGGTGGTGGCGGCGATGATGGTGGTGATGGTGGTGTTTGATCATCCTTATTGCCATCATGGTGGTCGTCGTCATCTCTGACGTCATTATCTATCCGGCGGTGCTATTGTTTGTTGTTTTTAGATTACCTAATCTGTTTGGCCATTCTTTTATAAACATCATCATCATTATTTCTCTCCCTCACTGGTGGTCATCGTCGTCGTCTTCATCATCGTTGTCATCTTCATCGTCGTCATCTTCACCGGCATAGATAATATTCGCATTATTAGTATAATGACTTTCGGTTTCACGTTCATGACTGTTATTATTATTATTGTTGTTATTGTTGTTTTTGTTATTATCATTGTTATTATCATTGTTCTTATTATTGTTATTGTTATTATTGTTATTGATATGTTTGCGTCGTCATCATCTTCTCATCTTCGTCGTCGTCGTCTTCGTCACCATCATCATCGTCGTCAAATTTGCAAAGTAATTTATATAATGTGTTTATCTTGTTGATTGTCGGCGCTATCTGAGTCCACTCTCACTTTCTCTCACTCTCTCTTTCTCTCCTTCTCTCTCCTTTTCTCTTTCTTTCTCTCTCTCTCTCTCTCTCTCTCTCTCTTACTCTCGTTGAAAATCATCATCATTATCATCGTTGTTGTCATAGTCACCATCATCATCATTATTTGTCAGGAGGGCCAAGTGATAGAATGCTCACAAGTCAGTGACGTCAGAGCCGGACCCGCTCCGAAGGTTATGATGATGATGACGATGGTGATGATGATAGTGATTATGATGATGACGACGATGACGACGACGATGATTATTATTGTGATGATGATGATAGTTGTGATGAATGTCGGGATCTCTTTACATTACATCAACGAACAGACAAACGAACTAACGTACGAAGAAACAAACATACAAACAAACATACAAACAAATGTACAACAGGATACAAAAATTGCCAGTGAATTGGAATCACACGGAGTTGGGACCCTGGAACAGCGTACGATCACAGTGTGCTCTGGCTTGGATCTCGTTAACATCACCTACAATAACTTTGTGGCTGCCAATTCTAAAATAGCTAACGTCAGTGATGCTGGCTGTCATCGTCGTTATTATTATTATTATTGTTATTTATTTTATTGTTATTTTTATTTTTTGTTATTGTTATTATGATAAAGCTGATTGTAGCGGCGATGATGACGATGATCACTTAATGATGATGATGATGATGATGATGACGATGACGATGATGTTGTTGCTGGCGATGATGATGATTTTTAAGTATCTGTGGTGAAGATGATGACGACTGGTGATAATGAAGATGATGACAATTATGAAGTATGCATGAAATCTGTAATTTGACACTTGAATGATTTAACAGCTTATAGCTTCTGCCTATATGGTTATTATTGTTATTTATTATTATTATTATCATCATCATCGTCGTCATCATTATCTTCATCATCATCGTCGTCATTGTCCTCACAAAGTTCTGCATATTATGGCCAGTATATAATTTATATTCTCTGTCACAATAAGCTTTGATACTGGATAAGCTATGTGTGTATGTAAGTATGTAGGTTTGTGAGTGTATGTGCGTGTCTATATATATATATGCGTGTGCGTGTTGTTGTTGTTTTTGTTGTTGCTGCTGTTGTTGTTGTTGTTGCTGTTACATTTCTGAGAAATGTTTAAGAGAGATTTATAAAAAAATACTCCATTAAATACTCATTTATACTCCATTAAAATTTCGTTTTCTTCTGCTAAAGGTGATTGATTCCAAAATAGGTCATATAATTGTCCGTAGGTTAAATTAAGAATGGAAGGAATGTGTTTTCTTGCAAAATGTTTATTTTATTTATAGACGATTCAAATTTTCAAGTAAATTGTTTAAAAAAAATACATTTATGTTTGTTTTTTTGTACGTGTTTTGAAGGGACAAGTGGTTTAGTCAAGTCTTTCACAAATTCATTGCCAGCAAATGAAATTATTTCAGCAAGTGGTAGGGGTGGATCTAAGGCTGGCTGGAAGGCATGACTCCCCCGTTTTGAGCAGTGTTGTTATTGAAGGTCAATACAACTCAGTTTTTAGACAGAAATATTTATTTTTAGTTTAGATGATAGTCATCATTATCAGCCTTGCACTAAAATTTGATTAGTTTTGGGAATATGGGGCTGAGATAATAATTTAGTATTGGAAATTTTGACGTTTTTGCTACGTATTCTCTTGGATCAACCGAATAGCTGTCATTATGTATTACTGAACTCGCACTATAGTTCGATTTTTTTGGGAATGTGGGGCTGATATAGTTAATTAAGCTGGTAGTTCGTTACTAAATTCATCCAGTACTCAATCTCGTGAACATGAAAATGTATAATTTGAAAATGGAAATTCTGACGGTTTTGATATGGTCCCCAGTTGGGAGCGATATTTTTATTAAGATTCAGTAAAACACAGTCTTCAGTAAAAATCGGCCTAAAATTGACGTGATGAGCCGAAAAAGGCCACTAACCTAATTCCAGCCACTCTAGTCAAATTTGGTTAGTCTGTTGGCTCCTCCGTCAAACTTCAAATTCTGAAGTTACCACTAAAAAAACGCGCTAAACTTTGAAAGTTGAAATGATTTTGAACAAAAATATATCCTCCTGAGGTTCCAAAATATTGGTTTGGTATCGAGTGTCGTTTTTATCTGTCTAAAAAGTATCGGTGATATCAAGTTCGATCGGTACTCCGGTTCTCGGTATCAAAAGTTTTGTCGGTGCCAAAGCTATACATATATATGTATATATGTGTGTGTATATTTGTGTGTGTGTGTTTGTTTGTGTGTGTGTCTAATGCTTGCTTATACTTGCATAGGAAAACATAGGTAGTTAAATTTTGTATGTGAATTTCATTGCTTTTTTCATTTCGTAATTAATTAGTATATTGATTCATCTTCATCTTTCAAGAATTTTATTTAAAATAATAAAATAATAATAATAGAATTACTTTTTTCCTACCTTTTTGAAGTTTTGCATATTAAATTTTTAGAATTTAATCCACTTTTATTAATCACTGCGTGTTTGTGTGTGTGTGTCTGTGTGTGTTTGTGTGAATGAATGATGAATGATTGAATGAATGGTTGGAAGATAAATGAATGAGTAGATAAATGGTAAAATATATGGATGGATGGATGGATGGATGAATGGATAGATAGCTAGAGTTTTACATTGATAAGTGATTTCAAGCTCGATTCCAGAAATTCTGAAAAAAATCATTTTTTCGAATGATTGAATGTATCCAAAAAAGAATTGATAAAAGATATCAAAAACATGAATTGCTAAAAAAGACAACTATATAGATACCTATTTTAAAGAGAATATTTTTATATTTCAGTCATTCTTTTTTCAACGTTCCTTCTTTCCATTAAGCCTTTTGTTCGTTCATTCATTTTTTCATTCATTCTTCTTTTATTCACTCACTCATTCATTCATGCGTTTATTTGTTTACTAAATCAATGATGCATTTCTTAACTATTTTTTTTCATATAGTTATTTTTTAATCATTTTTCCTTCATACATTCTTTTTTTCTTTCATTCCTTCATACATTTTTCCATTCATTCATGCATTCTTCCATTCATTTGTTCATTCATTTTTTCGTTTATTCATTCATTCATTCGTTCGTTGTTACTTCATAGTCTCAGGATTGTTTATGAAGTTTCACTGTTGCTTACTTTTTACTCACATTTTCATAGTCTTTCGTTCAATCGTTCATTCATTCATTCATTCATTCATTTAGCCATTCAGACAGCCTTTTATTCATTTAGCTATTCATTCATTCATTCATTCATTTATTCATTCATTCAGTCATTCATTCATTCATTCAATTGTTTTTTTATATAAACACTTTTATTTCTTCATTCGTTCTTTCACTTGTCCAATAACTCATTCGTTCATTTGTTTATAATTTTGATTTTCATTTTTTTATTCATTCATTAATTCACTCATTCATTCATTCATTCGTTCATTCCCTCTTACATGCGGTATAGTCTACCTGCTATTAATTTTTTTAATTTTTTATTTTTTCATCGTGTCACTTATTTATTTCACTCACTCATTATCCTCACTTTCATTCATTTAATCACTTTTTGAATAATTCATTTGATCGTTCATTTGTTCATTCATTCATTTTTTCGCTCGTTCATTCATCTGTTCTTCTAATTAATTGTTGGCTGTTTTTATTGCTTCCACAGTTGTTCCCTAAATTTTCCTTGTTTTAACAATCAGTCGGTCATGTGATTTATCATTCATTCATACATTCATTCATTCCTTTGTTCATTTATTACTTTGTTCATTCATTCATTCATTCATGGGTGCATGACTTTGATCATTTGTGCATTCATTTCTACGTTAATTTGTCGAAATATTCGTTTGTTAGTTCATTCATTCATTCATCCATTCATTCATTATTTTCACCCATCCATATTTTATAAAGCTGCCCATTCATGACCACGGGATGGTGATAAGTGATAAGAATGTAAAAAAATAGATAATAAAATTTTTATTTCATTTGTCGGGAATTGAGAATTTTGCATTTTTGTTCTTTGTTTTTTTTTATTCGTGTTTAATTTTTTATTTATTTGTGATATTTCATTCATTTCTGTGTTTATAGGTATTCATTCATTCATTCTTTCATTCATTCATTCATTCATTCGTTCGTTCATTCACAGGTTCTTTCACTCTTTCATTCACTTTAAATCTTATTTAATTTTTTTCCTTCTGGTTGAACAAGAATTCAAAAATTTACTTTCGAAACGTTTTTCCAGCCTAACCAACGAACGAATGAGTGAGTGAATGTGCGGTACGATGAATGAATGAAAGAATAAAAAAAGGAATGCACGAAGGAACGAATGAACGAAAGAGTGAGAGTGTGGGTGAATGAATGAATGAAGTTTTTCATTGATCAAAGAATTAAGATTGAACCGAGAAAATCCATTAGCAACGTTCTACATGTAACTTTTCAAAAAAAAATGTGCGCTAGAAAAATAATGTCGTCACTATCGTCGCCATCATCACCACTATCGTCATTATCATCGTTATCACCATCGCCGTCTTCTTCATCATCACCACCATCATCATCATCATAACTAGGAATGGATAGAGGGCTTGAAAAAGGTCACCCACAATCTGAAGGCCAATAACGTCTGCCCCATGACCTGTCTCAAGAAACAGTTTAGTGGTGATGATGATGATGATGATGACGATGATGGTGATGACGACGACGAAGATGATGACGACGACGAAGATGAGTTTGTCGACTAAGTAACAAATTGTTTGCATTCACGTCAAGTTTTTTGGCAACTTCATTAGCGCCATTATGACGTCACATAAACATCATATCATCGTTGTCTTTATCATCATCCTCATCATCAGGAATGATTACGTTATAATTTTATCATCATCATTATCGTCACCGTCTGAGTCATTATCATCATCGTTAACCTCCTTCTAATCATCATCACCATCATCATTATCATCACCATCATCATCATCACCACCACCCTCCTCACACACCGCTAACGTTCACAGTTGGATGAAGTTGGGCTTCATGGTGAATACCAATGGCAAGATACCTGTTAGGAGGTAGTTATGATGATGATGATGATGCTGGTGGTGGTGGTGATGGTAAAAATGGCGATGACGATGATGATTATAATGGTGAGGATGGTGATTATGACGATGGTGATGATGATATTAATACAGACGTGATGATGATGACAGTTGTAAGGTGCTGGTAAACCATTGTTATTATTATTATTATTATTATTATTATTATTATTATTATTATGATGGTTGTGTAGTGATTACGATGATGATGATGACGATGATGGTGGTAATGATGATCGTCAGTGTCTCAAGAACATTTGCGTCTGGGAGGACGGAGCGCCTAATAATGCAGAGTTTAAAAGATCTGGGATTTCCCAGTGGGAAAGTTAGTTTCACTTTATAAATATATGTGTAAATATGTGTGCGTGTATATATGTGTGTGTGTGTGTACTACGTGTGTATGTGTGCGTGTGTGTGTGTGCGTGCGCGCGTGTGTGTGTACTGTCTTATGAGAGGTAGATGTATGTATTTAGTAAATATAAATGTACATATCATTTGCATAATGAGGTCACTTTCATGACTTCAGCGGCACTAATATTTGGACTACTTCCGAATATTAACGACAACTACAACAACCACTAACGTTATTATGGCTACTACTACTACTACTAGTACTACTACTACTACTAATAATAATAATAATAATAATAATGATAATAATAATAATACTGTTAGCTACCACAGCTGTTGCTACTACTATTGCTGCTACTACTGCCATCCACTACTGCTTTTACTGCTAGTAATAAACTCTGTATTCTGTGTTGTAATGACTGGATTTAAATGCAGGGACGTCATAGACATCTGTAGTAGTAGTCGTAGTCACAGTGGTAAGACTAATAGTAGCTGTAGTAGTAGTAGCAGTAGTAGCAGCATTAGTTGCAGTAGTAGTAGCTGAAGTAGTAGTAGCAGTAGTAGTTGTAGCAAGCAGTAGTAGTAGTAGCAGTAGTAGTAGCAGTAGTAGTAGCAGTAGTAGTAGAAGCAGCAGTAGTAGCAGCAGTAGTAGCAGTAGTAGTAGCAGTAGTAGTAGAAGCAGTAGTAGCAGTAGTGGTAGCAGTAGTAGTAGCAGTAGTAGTAGCAGTAGTAGTAGCAGTAGTAGTAGCAGTAGTAGTAGCAGTAGTAGTAGCAGTAGTAGTAGAAGCAGTAGTAGCAGTAGTGGTAGCAGTAGTAGTAGCAGTAGTAGTAGCAGTAGTAGTAGCAGTAGTAGTAGCAGTAGTAGTAGCAGTAGTAGTAGAAGCAGTAGTAGCAGTAGTGGTAGCAGTAGTAGTAGCAGTAGTAGTAGCAGCAGTAGTAGTAGCAGTAGTAGAAGCAGCAGCAGTAGTAGAAGCAGCAGCAGTAGTAGTAGCAGTAGTGGAAAGAATAACTTCCACGACAAACAGAACGACGAGATAGAGATGGACTCGTTCACATTTGAAAAGTTCTACGAACTCTACCATAAGATCTGCCCTAGGACCGATATTGAGGACCTCTTTAAAGATATGTACGTGTCTTTGTTTCCTTGTCTGTGTCTCTGTTTGTGTTGGCTTGTTTGAGTATGTATGCGTCTGTCTGTCTATGTCTCTGTTTGTGTTTGCTCGTGTGTGTATGTATCTGTCTGTCTGTGTTTGAATGTTGCTCCGTGGTTATCATTAGAGAGAATTCTTTTCCTTGCTTCAGTTTTGATATACTTAATGGGTAATCTCTTGCATAGGCACCCACTTCTAAACGTATACAGTAGCCAGAGTTCTATTTATAGTTAGGCTGACGGCCATTCAACTGCTTATATGCGATGATAATGTTTTCATTTCCCGATTAATTCCGGCCTGCCGGCTTGGGATGTCCAATCGGGAGATTAAAAATTGATCATGGCTATCTATAGTCTTTTCCACTCTGTGTTACCATTTCTCCGTGCTAATTCCGCGATTTTGAAGAGCGTATGTGTGTCAGATGAAAGGTTATTTCCCTGATTAATTTTTTATTTTGCTCGTTATTTTTCTTCCTCTCTCTCTCTCCCTTTCTTTTTTTCTCTCTCTCTTTTTCTCGTTCCCTCTAACTCTTTTTTCTCTGTTTTTGTGCATCCATTCATTGTGCGTGTTTGTATGTGTGTGTGTGTGTGTGTGTGTGTGTCGTGTGTGTGTCGTGTATCTATGTTGTTGTGTATGCGTGTGCTATTTTGTATTTATCCTTATTATAAACGTCTGATTTGTTTGATTGTATTAATACTTGCATAATGATGATGATGGTGATGACGATGATGATGTTTGCTAGACTCATTTAGATAGTGATGTCAGTGTTGATGATGACGACGACGATGATGATGAGGAGGAGGATGACGGTGATGATGGTGAAGATGATGATGACGACGATGATGATGTTAATTAATCACAGTGCTGGGAACTCCAAGACGCTCGCTTCATCACAGTTCATTGAATTTCTTAATAATGTTGGTTGTTGATGATGATGATGGTGATGATGATTATGATGATGATAGTGATCATGATGATGGTGATGGTTATAACGATGGTGATGATGGTGTTGATCATGATGACGTTGATGATGACGGTGATGGTTATAACGATGATGATGGTGATGGTTACGAAGACGACGATGTTGATGATGATGACCTTATTAACTTGTTTATTTACCTCACCTTATTACCACCAACCACTTAATTATCGTCCAATTAATAATGATTCGTTTTTTAGCAGTTGGTTCAAGTGTGTTGACATTTCAGAAATTACACTTTATAAATTTGATTGATTGATTGGTTGATTGATTGATTGATCGATCGATTGATCGATTGATTGTTTGGTTGATTGATTGGTTGATTGATTGATTGATTGATTGAATTAATGCCTAATTAATTGCTTGATCGATTGATTGGTTGACCTAGTTATCGACCTATTTTCCTGGCCAATAGAAACAGCGAGACCCGCGTCTGAACGAAATTTTGTTCCCGCCATTCGAGAAGAAAAGAGTACTTCAGATTATTGATATGTATGAAACAGACGAGAAATTGAAGAAGCAAGGTGATTGGTCGGTTGGCTGGCTGATTGATTGATTGATTGTTTAATTATTTGATTGGCTGGTTGATTTGTTGATTTATCGTTGGATTGATTGCTTGTTAGTGTGATTGGCCGGTTGGCTAATTGATTGAATGATTTGTTGATTGATTGAATGATTGAATGATTGGTTGGTTGGTTGTTTGATTAATTGTTTGATTGACTGGTTGATAATTTCTTTCACTTACTTTCTTGCCGAAATTTGAATGCAGTTGTAGAAATGACAGATGATTTTAAAATGAAAAAAATATGTTTGTCAGTTGAATGGCATTTATTAGCATTGACATCTCAAAGAAAATCATCATCATCATTATTATTATTATTATCATTATTATCATTATTATTATTATTATTATTATTATTATTATTATTATTATTATTATTATTATTATTATTTCTATATTACGCGCAAGAGCCTGTCTTTCTTGACTACCTGGCTCTGCCGAATAAAATTTGAAATGAAAACAATATATCCTCCACATCATCCGCAAACGCCACGATCACTGCAGAGGTAATATCGCTGGACGGTTTCTGTCGGTACCTAATGTCCGACGAGAACGCGCCGGTTTTCCTGGACCGACTCGATATATACGCCGACATGGACCAGCCACTATCGCACTACTACATCAACTCCTCACACAACACCTACCTTACCGGAAGACAATTTGGCGGGAAAAGTTCGGTCGAAATGTATCGGCAGGTTCTGCTGGCCGGATGTAGGTAGGTTGATTAGTTGGTGGTGGTGGTGGTGGTAGTAGTAGTAGGGGTCGTGGTAATTGTAGTGGTGGTAGTTGTAGTAGTAGTAGTGATTTGGTGGTAGTGGTGGTGATAGTACTTGTAGTAGTGGTTGTAGTAGTAGTGGTTGTAGTAATTGTAGTGGTGGTAGTAGTTGTAGTAGTAGTAGCATTATTAGAAGTAGCTGTAGTAGCTTCATCATTATTTTCCGAATTATTGCGATAGTGATGTTAGCGACAGAAATGGCAGCATCAGCAGCTGCAATTTTCACGAGACAGAGCACGAACTAACATGGCAAGTAGATGATTTTTGAGAGTTTCAAAATTTAATGCGAGTTGTTTTTTGACCGCATACACACACCCACACACACACACACACACACACACACACACAAAGACATTTCTACATCTATTTTGGTTCACGCACACACGCACATTCGCATGCCACACACATATACTTGTACACGCACATTTCTCCACATGCATACACACACACTGTCTTACAAACGTCATTGCGAAGTCATATCTCTACACATCCATAATTCATCCATCCACCTAGATGAACGTACACACACACACACGCACACATACACGGACGAACACGCACACGCACGCACGCACACACACGGACACAGATGCGTAGAGCTGGATTGTTGGGACGGTAGAGGGGACGACCAGGAACCCATTATAACCCACGGCAGAGCCATGTGTACGGATATCCTCTTCAAAGATGTCATCCAGGTTAGTTAGATATTGAACGTTCGATTTCAATGGAGGTGTATCTAAAAGTGAATTTAGCCGTTGATTCACTATTCTGTCGAAGCCGAAAGCTGAACACCAAAAAACTTACAGTTTTGTAAAGAGTTAACAGTTTTGTAAAGAGTTAATTGTTTAGGATGAGAAGCTATTCATTTACATTCAGCATTTCTCTTCGTTTTAACAGCCCTCAGACGTATTTAATTATTGGTATATAATAATACTATACATCATTGTATTTATATTTCATTGAATATGCTTGGTTAATTAAATTAATTAATTAATTATTCATTTAATTAATTAATTAATTATTCATTAACGCTACTAGGCCATTGCAGAGACGGCGTTTGTCACTTCTGAGTATCCTGTTATATTGTCGTTTGAAAACCATTGCAGGTGAGTTACCAACATTCATTCATTCATTCATTCATTCATTCATTCATTCATTCATTCATTCATTCATTCATTCATTCATTCATTCATCCACTCATTCATTCATTAGTTCGTTCTTTATTTATTTTCCAAATAAATAAATAAATGAATGAATGAGTGAATAAATGATTGAATGAATGAGTAAATGAACGAACGAATGAATAAATGAGTGAATGAGTGACGGAGTGAAATGAGTGATTTGATGATTGGAATGATTTTAAAATAAGTTCTTATACACGTGTAACATTTTTTTAAAATAACTAACCGTTACTATGAGCATCTTTACCATCATCATCACCAACACAATCATCATCACCAACTTAATCATCATTATCATTACCAACACAATCATCATCACCTATACAATCATCATCACCAACACAATCATCATCACCAACACAATCATCATCATCACCAACACAATCATCACCATCATCGTCGCCATGGCCAGTAAACTGCAGCAGTACAAGTTGGCAAAATATTGTGAGGATGTCTTTGAAGATATGCTGCTCAAGAGGCCGCTCGAAGGATATTCAGTCGGTCATGGTGATGATGATGGTGGTGATGGTGGTGATCTGATGTTTAGTTGGTGATTGTTGTTGGTAGTGATGTGGTTGTTTGTTATCCTGGACGAGGACGGTGATGATGATGATGATGATGATGATGATTATAATGATGATGGTGATAACGATTACGTCATCGTCGTCATCATCTTCACTACCACCACAAAGTTAGAATCCGGATTGCCACTGCCCTCGCCGAACCGACTGAAGAGAAAAATTTTGATCAAGAACAAGAGACTGAGAGCCAGCATTGAGAAAAGTCGGTAACCGACCCGATCGGTGCTGATGATGATTGTGGTAACAATGATGGTGATAATGATGGTGATAATATTAAACACACACACCACACACACATATACACACATGTCACAAACAAACACATACACACACACACATACACAAACGAACACACAGAACAGTTGGAGTTATTTTACCAGGGGTCTGAAAAATTCATCTTGGACGACGCGGACAATCCTGATGATCACGAGGGACCCCTCGTTGAGGGGGAGGATTCCACCTTAGGAGGGGGTATGTATGGGTTAGGGGTAAATGTGTCCACGGTCTTATAATGAAGACGATGATGATAAAGATTGTTTGTGTTGTTAGGTGGTTTGTTGATAGTTTGTGTGTGTGTGTGTGAGTTTGTGTGTTCGTGAGAGTGTGTGTGTGTGTGTGCGTCTGTGTGTGTTTTGTGTTACGGTTTTTTGAGTAGGGTTTGTGTTGATAATCGTGTGTATGTTTTTTTTATATATATAGATACACCTACACGTTTGCCATATTTAGTGTTTTTGGTTAATTTATTTTGGTTTTTTTCTCCCCTGAAGATTTCAGCCCATCCCTAAAAGTCGAGATGGACCCCCACCCGGAAATGCTCGAAGCGACCATACCCAAGAAACAAACCAGCATTAAAGTCGATAAAAAGGTTCTCCATATTTTATTGTTATTATTACTATCAATTTTATTATTATTATTATAATTATTATTATTATTATTCTCATTGTTATCACCAGGGTTGTTATAATTTTGAAGTGTCTGTGCGTACGTAATAAATATACGCACTCCATTTTATTTCTCTCTCTCTCTCTCTCTTCTGCTTCTATCAAGTTATTTTCTCGTTTCATTTTTTATCTTTCTTTATTACTTCTCTCTTTCTCTCTCTCTCTTTCTTTCTCTCTCCCTCTCTCTCTCTCTTTTTTCTCTCTCTCTCTCTTTCTCTCTCCCTCTCTCTTTTTTTCTCTCTCTCTCTCTTTCTATTTCTTTTTATCTCTTTCTGTTCTTTTCCATTTTTTCATTCACACTTCCCATTCCATCACTAACCAAACCAATTGAACGACTAACATACCGTCAGTCAACCGCACCAACCAACCAATTACTCAATCGACCAACCACTCAACCAACCAACCAATCACAACAATTAACTGACCAATGAACGACAGAATCTCCAGCAGGACTCGTCAGCGGACGATGACGTCATGATGCAGTCGGCCATCTTGGAGGATGACCTGAAGACGTACATGACAAACGCCAGCAAGCACTACCCCAGCGCAACCACTAACATCCACCCCTACCTCTCCGCCATGGTCAACTACACGCAGCCAGTCAAGTTTCAAGGGTTCGATGTGGCCGAAGGTTTGTTGGTTGTCTGACTGGCTGATTGGTTGGTTGATTGATCGGTTAGCTGGTTGATTGGTTTGTTGGTTGATTGGTTGGAGGATCTTATTGTTTATTTTTTTTATTTTAGCCAACCAATCAACTAACCAACCAATCAACCAACCAATCAACCAAACAACTAGCCAAACAACTAACCAACAAATCAACCAACCAGTCAATCAAACAACTAACCAACAAATCAACCAACCAATCAACCAAACAACTAACCAACCAATCAATCAAACAACTAACCAACCAATCAACCAACCAACCAACAATTCTCAGAGAAGAACTGCCACTTCCACATGTCCTCATTCAACGAGTCTGTCGCTCTAGGCTGTCTCAAGCAATACGCCGTAGAATTTGTTAAGTTAGTCTATTCACCAATCGATCCATTGACGACTATGATCTCAGTAGTTTATTCATTCATTTTCTCATTCATTCATTCATTTTCTCATTCATTCATTCATTTTCTCATTCATTCATTCATTTTCTCATTCATTCATTCGCTCATTCAATCGCTCATTCATTTACTCATTCTTTCGTTCATTCACTCGCTGACAGTTACAACAAGCGCCAAATGAGTAGAATATATCCGAAAGGGGGCAGAGTTGATTCCAGTAACTACATGCCTCAGGTAGGTAACATATTGTAGGCCCCCAATTTACATTTTATATACCATAATTAACTATATATATATGTGTGTGTGTGTGGTGTAGATATTTTGGAATGCCGGCTGTCAGATGGTTGCGCTGAACTTTCAAACACCTGACCTCGCCATGCAGTTGAACCAGGGAAAGTTTGAATACAATAAAAATTGCGGGTTCGTTTGTTTTTTCTATAGATTTATTGTCGGTTATTTATTTTTCATCTACTTCTATTTCAAACCGTTCTATTTCAATGTTACTCATCCTATCAGGTATCAGTCAGTTCATTCATTCATCCGTACGTTCATTTACTCATTTGTTAATCATTTCATCCATCCATCCATTAATTGATTGATTGATTCATCCATTCACTCATTTATATGCCCATCCACTCTTGTTAATCATTTATCTACCATGCACTTTGCACCGATAATGAACTTTGAATGGATGCACTTACGATGCATGGATAATGCACTTGAAATGTACTTGAAATGCACTTGGAATGCATTAACAATGCACTTGGAATGAATGCACTTGTGACAGCTACCTCTTGAAGCCGGACTTCATGCGGAGGAAGGACAGAATCTTCGACCCATTCTCAGAGAGTCCCGTGGACGGTGTCATCGCTGCTCACTGCTCTATACAGGTATGTAGTGTAATGGTTAAGGCGCCTGCCTCTGTTGTTGCAGTCTCCGGGATCGATTACAAAGAGGAGATGCTCGCCTCTCACGTGCAATGCATGTGATGCGTGGATTCACGCGTATTTACACACGCTGGAGTGTGTGTTGTTGGTTGTTGTTGTTGATGCTCGTTGTTGTTACATTTTTTTTTACGACCCCCCTAAAAATATCCACCTAGGTAATTTCGGGACAGTTCCTATCGGACAAGAAGGTGGGGACGTACGTGGAGGTGGACATGTACGGACTGCCGACGGATACCATAAGGAAGGAATTCCGGACGCGGACCGTGCCAAACAATGGCCTCAATCCCATTTATAACGAGGAACCTTTTGTCTTTAGAAAGGTTAGTCGGTCGGTTTATTTGTTTGTAGGCCGGCCGGTTTATTAGTCGGTCGATTAGTCGGTCGATGGGATGAAAAATCGGTTAAATCGAGCATTCATTAAGAACTACCGATTAATCAACCGACCAGGTCGTACTACCCGACTTGGCTGTGTTGAGGATTGCTGTGTATGAAGAGGCGGGAAAGCTGATTGGTCAGAGAATTCTGCCACTAGATGGGCTGCAAGCCGGTTGGTTGGTTGACTGATTGGTTTATTGATTGATTGGTTGGTTGACTGATTGATTGGTTGATTGATTGATTGGTTGATTGATTGATTGATTGATTGATTGATTGATTGATTGATTGATTGATTGATTGATTGATTGATTGATTGATTGATTGATTGATAATTAGATAGCTGATTATTTGAGTGGTTGGTTGATGATATCGATTTACATTTTTAGGGTACCGCCATATTTCCTTAAGGACTGAAGGAAACTTTCCACTTTCATTACCTACTGTGTTCTGTAAGATTGTCTTGAAGACCTACGTCCCTGAAGGATTTGGAGGTTGGTTGGTTGATTTGGTTAGTTGGTCGGTTGGTTGGTCGGTTGGTTGGTTGATCGGTTGGTTGATTGGTTGATTGATCGGTGTGTTATGTTTTTACCTATAAAAAATTTGAATAAAATCTTCAATCAGGCAATATTAAAAGTTTTTACTAATCATTCGATCGATCATTCAATAATAAACCAACTAATCAATTAACCAATCCATCAACCGATCGATAAACCGACCAGCCAATCAACCAATCAATCAACTGACCTATTAGGCAACCAATCAATCAACAAATCAATCAGTCAATCGACCAACCAACCAACCAACCTGTCAGATTTTGTAGACGCCCTTTCTGCACCCATACAGTTCATGACGCAGGCTGAGAAACGCGCCAAACAAATGGAAGGTTAATGAGTGATGAAAATAAAAGACGACAATAACAATAATAATAATAATAATAATAATGATAGTAATAATAATAATAATAATAATGAGAACATCCTTCTAGTTTTCTAACTCCAAATACCAAGTATCAATAATGAAATAATTATAAAATCCTATTAATCTAAAATGCTCGTCACTGCGAGTGAGTACATTTTAGAGGGGGCTGGTTTGATTGTTTCAATTGGGGTTCAATCATTCTTATTATTCTTATAATAATAATAATAATAATGACAATAATAATGTACCATTTATATAGCGCCCAGGGTTCTTTTGAAGTACCTTTTAACAGAAGTCTAATAAAAAAAAAACCCTTACAAATGGCATAATTCGTTCGTTTGGAAAATATTCAGGAATGGGGATTGATGAAACGGACATCTCTGAAATAGGCGGCCTATCTAAAGCGAACAAGAAGTCGCATCAGCAGCTGCAGCAGCAGATCAGTCGCAGCAACAACATGCCTGGTGGCGGCGATTGCGTGAGTGCTGGCATCCCGCAACATATGAGGCACCCGTTGGAAGGTTTGTGTTGGTGTTGGTTTGCGTAGGTGTTGGTGTGGTCTGCTGGTGTTGTGTTTGTTGGTGTGTTGTTTGTTTTTGTTTGTTTCTTTCTTTGTCTGTTACGGTGTGGTTTGTTGGTGTGGTTTGTTGATAATGGTGATGACGATGACGATGATGATGACGTCACAGGTGCAGTCATCTCGTCGTCGTCCTCGACAACCATGGCCGCAAGGACGAGTGTCGGTTCATCGAGTACAGGAGCACTTAATTCCGTCAGTACTGAGAAGAAGGATAAGAAAGGTGGTGCTGATGCTGCTGCTGCTGCTGCTGATGATGATGATGATGGTGGTGGTGGTGGTTGTATATATATATATATATGAATCCGTCTGTCCAATTACAGGTCATCTTGTTTATTTATTATGTCTAACCAACCAATCAAAGACGGCTTTGTTAATTTAATAAGCTTAACCAACCAATCACAGACGACCTGGGTTTTGAGGCCATCCAACTGGATACTCTGAGAGCCGATAAGCAATTTTGCAAGCTGCTGAAGAAACAGTTCAAAGATATCGAAAATATAGGTGGTGAGAAGAATGATGATGATGATGATAATGATGATGATGATGATAATCTACATCCTCATCATCATCTTCTTTTTTTTCATCACAATCGGCAACATTTTCATCATCACCTGCATCACTACCATCATCATCATCGTCGTCGTGACCATCATTGTTGTTGTTATCATCATCATCACCATCATCATCGTGACCATCATCATCATCTTCTTCTTCACCATCACAATCTTCACCACCACCATCATCGTTATCGTCACCATCCCAGGTAAGAAGTTCTCCAAAGAACGGACTACGGTTTACAAATTTCATTGCTCGGCCGTTGAGAAAGCACTGTCCGATAACGATAAGGAAAAGACTCAGCTGGAAAAGAAATCATCGTCGTCGTCGTCGTCGTCGTCATTCGCTGGCGGAAGTAGTGGCAAGAAGAGGTACTGATGATGATGATGAGGAGGAGGAGGATGATGACGGTGGTGGTGTGAGGAGGATGGTGATGGTGGTGATGGTGGTGCGAGGATTTTCACGATGAGGATGAAAAGATGATAAAGATGATGATGGTGATGATTATCTTGACCGTATTGCTATTGGTAATGCTGATGTTGGCGATGATGATAATGATGATGATGATGATTATGATTATGATGATGATGATGATAACGACAATACTGATAATGATCATAAAAGTGAAGACGTCAAGACTCCTGAAAGCGCACAAGATGCGCAAGTTACTAATCTACTGGAGAAGCATAAGGTGAGATGAGTGAATGAATGAATGAATGAATGAATGAATGAATGAATGAATGAATGAATGAATGAATGAATGAATAAATAAATAAATAAATTAGTGAATGAATTAGTGAATGAATGGATGAATGAATAATTTTGATAAAAGTATATGAAATGAAAAATGTTAATTATTACACACACTTTTTTTTATATTCATCCGTCTAGACTAAAAACATTCTCTGAAAAAATTGCAAGAAAAAAAATAAAACGAAAGCATATTAAAAGATCTGTCAGTTGTTTCTTAGCTACATCATGTATTCAACAAAAATATTACTGAGAAGCCACTGAAATACGCTCACATTTGCACACCCACACATACATACACACTCATACATACACAAACACACACGGATACATACATAGAAACATCTATTTACACTTTAACGTTATAAAAACCAATCATTATTTGCAATTAATCGCAAATAACATCATTCATTCCACCAATACACAGCCATTCAAAGCACACAGAAACATACACACATACACAGAACCACACACGTACACACACAAACACGTACACACATACACAGTTAAAAGTAAACGAGTTGGTCAGCGAGCAGACAAGAGAGTGGACTGATTTGATATCGAAACAAATGCTGGAAGAGCATGAGCTGAAGCAGCAGCACATCAAACAGCAGCACGAGATGCTGAACAGCTTGCTGTCCGACGCCCAACAAGGCCAGATTAAAGAACTTGAGGCCAGGCATGAAAAGTTAGCTTGTTGTCTAGTTTGCCAGTTGATTGGTCGATTGGTTGGTTGGTTGGTTGGTTGGTTGGTTGGTTGGCTGGCTGGTTGGTTGGTTGGTTGGCTGGTTGGCTTATCATTTAACCACTAATCTTCAATAACTCAATCAATGACCCAATCAATGACTCAATCAACCGACCGACCATGCGATCAACCAGGGAGAACAAGGACATGAAGCAGAGGCAGACGAAGATGTCTATCGAATCCGGACGATCCCTTATGAATGATAAGAACATCAAGATGAAGGCGGAAAAGGATAGGTCGGTTATAGTGATGATGGTGGTAGGGATAGTGATGACGACGACGAACGACGATGATGATTGTGATGATGACGACGACGATGTGCAGTTGCTCCAATCATCATCATCACTAACGTTACAATAACAAACAAAACTACTCATTCGACTTGAACACGCACACGCACGCACACACGCACGCACATACACGCACACACACGCACATACACATACGCACACATATACAGACGCATAAGGGAGTTGAATGAGAATAACATGAAGAGATTCATAGAAGAGCGCAAGAAGCAAATACACACTCAGTCCGCCCAAATGGATAGGCTGAAGAAGATGCACCTTGAACAACAAAACGCGCTCAATAGAGATGTTGAAAAAGTGAGTGAGGGAATGAATGAATGAGTGAATGAATGAATAAATGAATGAATGAATGAATGAATGAATGAATGAATGAATGAATGAATGAATCAGTGAGTGAATCAGTGAGTGAATCAGTGAGTGAATGAAGGAAATGAATATATGTTTGTATTTATAATTATTATTATTATTATTTTCGTGAAGGAGTTGGAGCAGGTTAAGCTCTGCTACGAGGAAGATAAATTAGCCCAGAAACCGGAAGCTGCTGTCTAATTTAATTGATTTTAATTAATTAAAATTAATTAAATTAGTTATTTATTTATTAATTTATTTGTTCTTTCGTTCATTCATTTATCAGTTA
>NW_008703782.1:1242696-1246563 GCF_000326865.2 Helobdella robusta | reverse complement strand
TCCAGGACAATAATTATTGTCGATTGATACTAACGCAAAATTTATTTTTCCGTCATAACTGTTAAAACATCTAAACATCTGTGTGAGCAAGATATTGGATATTATCTCAATAAAATATTTTTGTTTGCTTGTTTTTTATTCTAAAAAATTAAATTTCTTTAAAAAATGAGGCTTTCTGTGGTTTTCTGCTTCGGCCTAAGAAAGTGGATCAACTATTCCGACTTTGGCCAAGCTTGCTATTCGGTACATCCCTAATGTATGTTTGTGTATGTCTGTATGTATGTATGTCTGTATGTATGTCTGTATGTATCTCTGTGTGCATTGTATGCACGCACAAACAAGCCAATATTTACATGTGTTCTCATAACGGATCAATGAATTGTTAAAATGTTACCATTCTAAATTTCTTTTATTAATATTATTAATGACATTTTCCAGTTCTCAAAATAAATGAACCAGTATATCGTTGTTACATGGTATTGTTACGATCATTGTTATATATATATATATATATATATATATATATATATATATATATATATATATATGCAAATTTCATTGAAATTGTTTGCCCATTTTGTATTAATTAACTTCTTTATAAGACATTCAACGAGGCGGTATTGTTTGAGTTCATATTTATCTAAAACTGGAATAAAGCTAACAGCGCTGTTTCGGCGTAATGCCATCTTCAGTGCCTAAATATTGTTTAAACATATAATTTAATTAAAATAAATGTCTAATGTGAAAATATAGAAAATAAAATATGTATTAAATTGTGAAATAAATTAATCTTGTTGTAAATATCATAATAACTAAAGTTTATGTAGATTATATAAATAAAATAATGTAATTTAAATAAAATGTTTAGTAAAATAATTAAAAAATAGAAATTTTATAAAAGTTTTAACATGGTTGAAAAAAACAGCTTTGATCACACTTTGCAATTGTTTTCTCAATATCACGATCTCACACCTACTGTTGCCGTTGGGGTTAATCCACAGGATCTGCGTGTACCACAACGATACGAATATCATTCTACGTTGAATACATTTCAACCCATTAACACGCAGTTTGTGACCCAGCGTCATCCGACAACCGTCATTGCGTCGTTGGATGTATTATGTGATACTTAATATTTGATCTATACATCGATATGTATCTTGCATGTACATATATGCATTTATATTTAACTATGTATCCGTAGGTCTGATGTGGAAACTCGTATCACACATATTCAACCGCAATAGTTGTATTCACAACGCATACACAGCAATATTATATATCTGGCGCACATGCCATACGTAATTAGTTTTCACTAACGTTTTTCAACCATGTTAAAACTTTTATAAAATTTCTATATTTTAATTATTTTACTAAACATTTTATTTAAATTACATTATTTTATTTATATAATCTACATAAACTTTAGTTATTATGATATTTACAACAAGGTTAATTTATTTCACAATTTAATACATATTTTATTTTCTATATTTTCACATTTTACATTAGACATTTATTTTAATTAAATTATATGTTTAAACAATATTTAGGCTCTGAAGATGGCATTACGCCGAAACAGCGCTGTTAGCTTTATTCCAGTTTTAGATAAATATGAACTCAAACAATACCGCCTCGTTGAATGTCTTATAAAGAAGTTAATTAATGCAAAATGGGCAAACAATTTCAATAAAATTTGCATTTCTGAAAACCTCGTTTCTATATATATATATATATATATATATATATATATATATATATATATATATATTATGTATATAATGTGTATATACAATATGAATATATATATGCATATACTTGTAATATGTGTGTTTATATAGAATGCTTGTATGTGTGTTTATATAGTGTATATTTATCTTGAAATAATAATAATAAAAGTAATAATAATAATATAAATGTTGTGTAATATTAATAAAAACACATACACCAATATTGATAGTGATTTTTTGGTATTACCTTTAATATAATACGCCATAATATAAATATGTCTGTCTGTTTGTGTGTGTGTGTTTTGTGTCGGTGTGTATGATTGTATATTCAATATAGTATAAGGAGCGTCTAAAGTATGTATGTATGTATGTTTTTATACGTTATATAATTACATATATATATATACATACACACACACAGATAACGTAACGACCGATATTTATATAACTTATAACTTATTATTAATTTTTTGGGATTTTTTAATGTATATATGTTTTTGTAATGTTTTAATACTAATGCAGATATATGTGTGTATATTTAGTTAATTATATATATATATATATATGTGTGTCTATATTTATATATATATATATACCTCATATAGTTTCACTGTACTCAAACGCATATGAAATAGTATATATAATATATATATATATATATATATATATATATATATATATATATATATATATTTATATATCTTGTATGTATGCATTCGTAAGCAAAGCATAACTAATATTTTTCTCCAATAAATCTTTGAAAATGTTGTTTTAATGACTTCGTTTTATTAATTATCTTGTTAGCAACCGTTAATTAATTGATTAATTACTTAATAATTGCTATTATCGTTGATTGTATTATTATTATCAGACGTGTAATCACGTAGTTCGTTAGTTACACTGATGATGATATAGTATTAAAATCAATAATTGTTAACTAAATAATTAATTAATTAATTAATTTAATTGTTTTTTACTGTTATTATTACGTCATAATTGAACCCTCCGTATTTCAAATTAAGGTTATTATGATTAAATAATAAAATTAATTATACTGGATATCGAGCACGTTATGACGAGAGGTATGAAAACTTTTCTTTTTTTTTAAAGTTCGCGTGCGTGTGTGTGTTTATGTGTGTGTATGCGTGTCTGTGTGTGTATGTGTGTTAGGTGAATATGAAGGCGCGTATGAGTGAAGATACTTGTATGGCCTTTATGAGCCATTTCAAAACCCGGATCAGATGGTATATGGTCCCCAACCTATAAAATACTTGTACGAGAAAAAATAATATTTAATTTTCAATAGAACTAATTAATTTTGTTACTAAATGCTGCTGAACCTTATTTACGTGTTACAAGTAAAAAAAGAATATTATTTAACAATAAAAATTGTTAAAATAAAATAATTGAGTATTAGAAAGAAACTAGGAGGTGAGCGGGAATTGAAAATTGTCCCAAATTCCCTTCCACTCTCATTTATGACAACATTCTTGAAAGATCCCATTCCCTATTTTCTTAACTCATTTCCTCGTTTTCCCTCCCATTCCCTCGCGTTTCCCATTTTTCTCATTTTCAATATTTTTGAACACAAAAATCACAAATTTAGTTTAAAATTCAGATTTACAAACACGTCTTCATTACAATTCTAATGTAAATCCCATGGGAACCAGACGATTCCCGTTCCTATGCTCACCTCTAGTCTTGAGATCCGCTCTGAACTTCGTAAGT
Organism: Helobdella robusta; assembly: GCF_000326865.2. NCBI lineage: Eukaryota > Metazoa > Annelida > Clitellata > Rhynchobdellida > Glossiphoniidae > Helobdella > Helobdella robusta. The sequence continues at coordinate 1,243,105 of NW_008703782.1, read as the reverse complement.
GATTGAGAAGTAGTCAGAGAAGGAGGTAGAGAGTTCCAGAGAAAACTTCTCTACACCTCTGCAAGGTTTACTGGTATGTTTAAAATATTCTAAGGGCAGTTCAGTAGCAATGTCTAGATAAATGTCAGGAAAAATTCAGGTTAGTGAATTTTTTAAAAATTTCGCTTGGTTTTCAGCAGCCTTTAAGTTCACACACCACGGCATGTGTTGTGAAGAAAAATTTTGAAAAAAATTTCGAGATAGCAACTTCAGAAATCAAATTTTTCAGTTCTAGGCATAGATATAAAATACAAAATATTTTTTCAGTTCTAGGCATAGATATAAAAATACAAAATATATAATAACTGAAATAGAGTTACTGGTTTCAATTCAATATAATTAATTAATTATATATAAATGATAATATTAT
>NW_008703782.1:1237696-1240196 GCF_000326865.2 Helobdella robusta | reverse complement strand
GTACTCCTGATTATTTGGCGCTGTCGTCAATCAAATATTTTGGCAGTGAAAGCACGGAAATTGGTAATGCGAATGCAACCAATAAATTTGCAACGGTGGCCGCGTCTGTTGCTGCTACAACTACAGCTTTCGCAGCTACTACAACTACTGCTGCTGCTACTACTATATCTGTAAATGTCGTTAATAATAAAAGAGGCATCAGCAATTTCGACGAGGATGAAGATCTTCTGAACAACTATCAGAAACATGTCTCAGACGACGATCGCAGAGCAGACGCCCAGCAGGGATGCATGGAATATTCATCGGCAGATGAAAGCAATTCCAGCCAGCTATTTGAAACCGCCACCGACTTTGCCATATCGGCGGTTCTCACGGATATGGAACTGCTGGAGGACAAATTAGCGGTCCTGAACAACGATGTTCATCTCATCAATGGAGAGGTCGGTGTGCTGTGCAGGTTGCATCGGCGAAACAACTACTTTTTTTTCTACTGCTTGTTTGGTTTTCTCCGCTTTGTTTTTTTGTGCAGTGTGGTTTTGTTTGTGTCATCTTGGTTAGCGATGTTATAAGATCTTTTATTGAATCTATTGATGCTGTTTTAAGCATTTCATTCAACAAGTCATTATTATTGTCACTGTATTACAAAATTTTGTAAGAATTGAACCAGCCCGTCAATCGAACTGACGCACACCCTACAGGTCGAGTACCTTCAAAAACGGGAGGACCCGAGAAAAGCAGTGGCACGTAGATACACCCTCGGGACCACTGAAGCCCTCACGGACAGGAAACGGAAATGGGCGCGTCAGAAATACGTCAGACGAAGTTTGAATGGTGTACAGACATACCATAGATTAAAAAACGAGCGAAATAATGCAACGAGATCGAAGAATGTCGTCGATAATGCGATAAACATGGAGGAAGATAACGACGCCGATAATGATGATGACGACGACGATGACGATGGTGGTGGTGGTGGTGCTGGCGACGAGAGGGAACTTTCAGATGTCGTTAGAAGATTGGCAGAAAGTGCAGATTTCATGTGGGATTACAGGACGGATTTTCATTATATTCCCAGAAAAAGCCTGTCTAAAAAAATGGACGCCAACCAAAAAGATGACTCTGTTTTCGGTGATGGTGCTGACACGTCGTCCTCGTCGTTGCAGTCACTTTCGTGCGATATCAACGGTGAGAAAGCGCCAAAAAGAGATAAAAATAGCGTAGTCTGCAGTACTGTCGCTGTGACGCCCGTCAGGCACCAACATTTTTCCGACGACGAAACCGTTAAGAAAAAAAACTGGAAGAGGATGAGATGCGAGTCGAAGCAGTGGGCCTCCAACACGAATCTGAATGAGAAGCCTTTCAAATGCAAGTCAGAGTCGCATCACGCTCCAGGCAAGAAGAAGTTAAACATCACCGATGATATTTACATCGATGATGACATCATCTCTCCCGGATGTGACGTCATCAAGAGTGAAGTGGATGGAATTGAAAACCAGGTAGAAATCTTTATGACAATATACCTGAAGGGCATAATAAATGAATAAATAATAAATTAATTAATTAATTAATTAATTAATATCACTATTTTATAGTGATAATTACCTTTTAACATGTTCTCACAGATGACGAATGCTGGTATGAGATGTGACAAGGCTGTCAAGAAGAGCAGGGGTTCGACTGCCAGCCCAGCTTTCACTTACGACCAATGCCCCTCTTCTAATTGTAGGGAAAGAAAAATTTTTCTTAAATCTTGTCCCCACACAATCCATAACTTTTAGTATCACCAATCTGAATTACTGTATTTAATAAAAATTAAATAATTTTTAATTAAAAAAAATAATTTTCAATAAAAGAATTAATTTCCAATTTGAAAACTAATTTTCAAGGCAACCCACCCGCAAGAAAGGCTATACTCGTAAAAAATGAAACTTCAAATTCGCAGACTAAAATTATTTCCAATCTTTCTTCTCAACGGCAGCCAAATAATTTTCGTGCTGAGCTATTCAGCCTGCCAGACTCTGTTGAAAGTAACAAAAATGTGAAAAGTTTCGATCAATATCTGCTTGAGAGGTGTCAATTTGTAACAACAGCCGATGATGAAATTATTAAAGATGTAGGTTCTCTTTCTTTATTTTTCTATTGAATTCACGTAGCGAAGATAAGACTCTCCTCACGAAAACGTTTTGAAACATTACAAAAACAGACCTTCAGACATATCGAAAAGATCACAGGCAAATCGAGCGTGTGCAGTTTAAAAAGAGATCTATATTGCATCATGAGGGAATCATTCCACCAGGCCTTACTGAGCGACAAACTTCTTCAGTTCAAAAAATGCCTTCCCAATTATTTTACAACCGTAAGTGGCTAGATTAATTTCTAATTAATCTGTTACTTATTCTGGATTGAATTAGTTGGAAATAAATTTTTGATTAAATTCAAAGAGGGATAAATGTTTAAAAAAATGAAAATTGATTTTAAAATAAAATCAGTATAAAGATTT